>NW_025321660.1:0-17747 GCF_019176455.1 Solea senegalensis | reverse complement strand
CATCTCATAAGATAAACTTCTGTCCCCTTAGTGTTTGATTTTACTATGATTTAACTGTTTGGATGTGTTTACTATTAGTGTTTGTTTTTGTGAGCATTAAGCTGAGAGAAAGCTGTTTTCTCATTTTTTTTCATTTTTCTACTGTGCCAAAATATAAACCACACAAAATAGAGTCAACTTCTCAAAAGATATATTCTTGTACCCTCAGTGTTTGATTTTGCTATGATTTCACTGTTTGGATGTGTTTTTCTATATGTGTCTTTTCGTGTGGGTATTCAGCTGAGATGAAGCTGTTTTGTGTTTTTGTTCATTTTCTACTGTCTCAAAATATAAACCACAACAATAAAGTCAAAATCTCATAAGAAAAACTTCTGTACCCTCAGTGTTTGATTTAGCTATGATTTCACTGTTTGGATGTGTTTTTCTATGAATGTCTTTTTGTGTGGGTATTCAGCTGAGTTAAAGCTGTTTTCTGATTTTGTTCATTTTTCTACTGTGCCAAAATATAAACAACACAAAAAAAGTCAACATCTCATAAGATATTCTTCTGTACCCACATTGTTTTTTTTTGCTATGATTTAAATTTTTGGATGTGTTTTCTATTAGAGTTTGTTTGTGTGGGTATTCAGCTGAGATAAAGCTGTTTTCTGATTTTGTTCATTTTTCTACCGTCCCAAAATATAAACCACACAAATAAAGACAACATCTCATAAGATAAACTTCTGTACCCTCAGTGTTTGATTTTGCTATGATTTCACTGTTTGGATGTGTTTACTATTAGTGTTTGTTTTTGTGCGCATTAAGCTGAGAGAAAGCTGTTTTCTGATTTTGTTCATTTTACTACTGTCCCAAAATATAAACCACACAAATAAAGTCAACATCTCATGAGATAAACCTCTGTCCCCTTAGTGTTTGATTTTACTATGATTTAACTGTTTGGATGTGTTTACTATTAGTGTTTGTTTTTGTGCGCATTAAGCTGAGATAAAGCTGTTTTCTCATTTTTTTCATTTTTCTACTGTGCCAAAATATAAACCACACAAAATAGAGTCAACTTCTCAAAAGATATATTCTTGTACCCTCAGTGTTTGATTTTGCTATGATTTCACTGTTTGGATGTGTTTTTCTATGAATGTCTTTTTGTGTGGGTATTCAGCTGAGATGAAGCTGTTTTGTGATTTTGTTCATTTTCTACTGTCTCAAAATATAAACCACAACAATAAAGTCAACATCTCATAAGATATACTTCTGTACCCTCAGTGTTTGATTTGCTATGATTTCACTGTTTGGATGTGTTTTTCTATGAATGTCTTTTTGTGTGGGTATTCAGCTGAGATGAAGCTGTTTTGTGTTTTTGTTCATTTTCTACTGTCTCAAAATATAAACCACAACAATAAAGTCAACATTCATAAGATATACTTCTGTACCCTCAGTGTTTGATTTAGCTATGATTTCACCGTTTGAATGTGTTTTTCTATTTGTGTTTGTTTTTGTGCGCATTAAGCTGAGAGAAAGCTGTTTTCTCATTTTTTTCATTTTTCTACTGTGACAAAATATAAACCACACAAAATAGAGTCAACTTCTCAAAAGATATATTCTTGTACCCTCAGTGTTTGATTTTGCTATGATTTCACTGTTTGGATGTGTTTTTCTATGAATGTCTTTTTGTGTGGGTATTCAGCTGAGATGAAGCTGTTTTGTGTTTTTGTTCATTTTCTACTGTCTCAAAATATAAACCACAACAATAAAGTCAACATTCATAAGATATACTTCTGTACCATCAGTGTTTGATTTAGCTATGATTTCACTGTTTGGATGTGTTTTTCTATGAATGTCTTTTTGTGTGGGTATTCAGCTGAGATGAAGCTGTTTTGTGATTTTTTACTATGATTTAACTGTTTGGATGTGTTTACTATTAGTGTTTGTTTTTGTGCGCATTAAGCTGAGAGAAAGCTGTTTTCTCATTTTTTTTCATTTTTCTACTGTGCCAAAATATAAACCACACAAAATAGAGTCAACTTCTCAAAAGATATATTCTTGTACCCTCAGTGTTTGATTTTGCTATGATTTCACTGTTTGGATGGGTTTTTCTATGAATGTCTTTTTGTGTGGGTATTCAGCTGAGATGAAGCTGTTTTGTGATTTTGTTCATTTTCTACTGTCTCAAAATATAAACCACAACAATAAAGTCAACATTCATAAGATATACTTCTGTACCCTCAGTGTTTGATTTTGCTATGATTTCACTGTTTGGATGTGTTTTTCTATGAATGTCTTTTTGTGTGGGTATTCAGCGGAGATGAAGCTGTTTTGTGATTTTGTTCATTTTCTACTGTCTCAAAATATAAACCACAACAATAAAGTCAAAATCTCATAAGAAAAACTTCTGTACCCTCAGTGTTTGAATTTGCTATGATTTCACTGTTTGGATGTGTTTTTCTATTTGTGTTTGTTTTTGTGCGCATTAAGCTCAGAGAAAGCTGTTTTCTCATTTTTTTCATTTTTCTACTGTGACAAAATATAAACCACACAAAATAGAGTCAACTTCTCAAAAGATATATTCTTGTACCCTCAGTGTTTGATTTTGCTATGATTTCACTGTTTGGATGTGTTTTTCTATGAATGTCTTTTTGTGTGGGTATTCAGCTGAGTTAAAGCTGTTTTCTGATTTTGTTCATTTTTCTACTGTCTCAAAATATGAACCACAACAATTAAGTCAACATCTCATAAGATAAACTTCTGTACCCTCAGTGATTGATTTTGCTATGATTTCAGTGTTTGGATGTGTTTTTCTATATGTGTCTTTTCGTGTGGCTATTCAGCTGAGATAAAGCTGTTTTCTGATTTTTTAAATGTTTCTACTGTCTCAAAATATAAACCGCACAAATAAAGTTACCATCTCACAAGATAAACTGCTGTATCCTCAGTGTTTAATTTGACTATGATTTCACTTTTTGGATGTGTTTACTATTAGTGTTTGTTTTTGTGCGCATTAAGCTTAGAGAAAGCTGTTTTCTGATTTTGTTCATTTTTCTACTGTCCCAAAATATAAACCACACAAATAAAGTCAACATCTCATAAGATAAACTTCTGTCCCCTTAGTGTTTGATTTTACTATGATTTAACTGTTTGGATGTGTTTACTATTAGTGTTTGTTTTTGTGCGCATTAAGCTGAGAGAAAGCTGTTTTCTCATTTTTTTCATTTTTCTACTGTGCCAAAATATAAACCACACAAAATAGAGTCAACTTCTCAAAAGATATATTCTTGTACCCTCAGTGTTTGATTTTGCTATGATTTCACTGTTTGGATGTGTTTTTCTATATGTGTCTTTTCGTGTGGGTATTCAGCTGAGATGAAGCTGTTTTGTGTTTTTGTTCATTTTCTACTGTCTCAAAATATAAACCACAACAATAAAGTCAAAATCTCATAGAAAAACTTCTGTACCCTCAGTGTTTGATTTAGCTATGATTTCACTGTTTGGATGTGTTTTTCTATGAATGTCTTTTTGTGTGGGTATTCAGCTGAGTTAAAGCTGTTTTCTGATTTTGTTCATTTTTCTACTGTCCCAAAATATAAACAACACAAATAAAGTCAACATCTCATAAGATATTCTTCTGTACCAACATTGTTTTATTTTGCTATGATTTAACTTTTTGGATGTGTTTTCTATTAGAGTTTGTTTGTGTGGGTATTCAGCTGAGATAAAGCTGTTTTCTGATTTTGTTCATTTTTCTACTGTCCCAAAATATAAACCACACAAATAAAGACAACATCTCATAAGATAAACTTCTGTACCCTCAGTGTTTGATTTTGCTATGATTTCACTGTTTGGATGTGTTTACTATTAGTGTTTGTTTTTGTGCGCATTAAGCTGAGAGAAAGCTGTTTTCTGATTTTGTTCATTTTACTACTGTCCCAAAATATAAACCACACAAATAAAGTCAACATCTCATGAGATAAACCTCTGTCCCCTTAGTGTTTGATTTTACTATGATTTAACTGTTTGGATGTGTTTACTATTAGTGTTTGTTTTTGTGCGCATTAAGCTGAGATAAAGCTGTTTTCTCATTTTTTTCATTTTTCTACTGTGCCAAAATATAAACCACACAAAATAGAGTCAACTTCTCAAAAGATATATTCTTGTACCCTCAGTGTTTGATTTTGCTATGATTTCACTGTTTGGATGTGTTTTTCTATGAATGTCTTTTTGTGTGGGTATTCAGCTGAGATGAAGCTGTTTTGTGATTTTGTTCATTTTCTACTGTCTCAAAATATAAACCACAACAATAAAGTCAAAATCTCATAAGAAAAACTTCTGTACCCTCAGTGTTTGATTTAGCTATGATTTCACTGTTTGGATGTGTTTTTCTATGAATGTCTTTTTGTGTGGGTATTCAGCTGAGTTAAAGCTGTTTTCTGATTTTGTTCATTTTACTACTGTCCCAAAATATAAACCACACAAATAAAGTCAACATCTCATAAGATAAACCTCTGTCCCCTTAGTGTTTGATTTTACTATGATTTAACTGTTTGGATGTGTTTACTATTAGTGTTTGTTTTTGTGCGCATTAAGCTGAGAGAAAGCTGTTTTCTCATTTTTTTCATTTTTCTACTGTCCCAAAATATAAACCACACAAATAAAGACAACATCTCATAAGATAAACTTCTGTACCCTCAGTGTTTGATTTTGCTATGATTTCACTGTTTGGATGTGTTTTTCTATATGTGTCTTTTCGTGTGGGTATTCAGCTGAGATAAAGCTGTTTTCTGATTTTTAAATGTTTCTACTGTCTCAAAATATAAACCGCACAAATAAAGTTACCATCTCACAAGATAAACTGCTGTACCCTCAGTGGTTAATTTGACTATGATTTCACTTTTTGGATGTGTTTACTATAAGTGTTTGTTTTTGTGCGCATTAAGCTGAGAGAAAGCTGTTTTCTGATTTTGTTCATTTTTCTACTGTCCCAAAATATAAACCACACAAATAAAGTCAACATCTCATGAGATAAACTTCTGTCCCCTTAGTGTTTGATTTTACTATGATTTAACTGTTTGGATGTGTTTACTATTAGTGTTTGTGTTTGTGCGCATTAAGCTGAGATAAAGCTGTTTTCTCATTTTTTTCATTTTTCTACTGTGCCAAAATATAAACCACACAAAATAGAGTCAACTTCTCAAAAGATATATTCTTGTACCCTCAGTGTTTGATTTTGCTATGATTTCACTGTATGGATGTGTTTTTCTATTTGTGTTTGTTTTTGTGCGCATTAAGCTGAGATAAAGCTGTTTTCTCATTTTTTTCATTTTTCTACTGTGCCAAAATATAAACCACACAAATAAAGTCAACATCTCATAAGATAAACTTCTGTACCCTCAGTGATTGATTTTGCTATGATTTCAGTGTTTGGATGTGTTTTTCTATATGTGTCTTTGTGTGGGTATTCAGCTGAGATAAAGCTGTTTTCTGATTTTTTAAATGTTTCTACTGTCTCAAAATATAAACCGCACAAATAAAGTTACCATCTCACAAGATAAACTGCTGTACCCTCAGTGTTTAATTTGACTATGATTTCACTTTTTGGATGTGTTTACTATTAGTGTTTGTTTTTGTGCGCATTAAGCTTAGAGAAAGCTGTTTTCTGATTTTGTTCATATTTCTACTGTCCCAAAATATAAACCACACAAATAAAGTCAACATCTCATAAGATAAACTTCTGTCCCCTTAGTGTTTGATTTTACTATGATTTAACTGTTTGGATGTGTTTACTATTAGTGTTTGTTTTTGTGCGCATTAAGCTGAGAGAAAGCTGTTTTCTCATTTTTTTCATTTTTCTACTGTGCCAAAATATAAACCACACAAATAAAGTCAACATCTCATAAGATAAACTTCTGTACCCTCAGTGATTGATTTTGCTATGATTTCACTGTATGGATGTGTTTTTCTATATGTGTCTTTTCGTGTGGCTATTCAGCTGAGATAAAGCTGTTTTCTGATTTTTTAAATGTTTCTACTGTCTCAAAATATAAACCGCACAAATAAAGTTACCATCTCACAAGATAAACTGCTGTACCCTCAGTGTTTAATTTGACTATGATTTCACTTTTTGGATGTGTTTACTATTAGTGTTTGTTTTTGTGCGCATTAAGCTTAGAGAAAGCTGTTTTCTGATTTTGTTCATATTTCTACTGTCCCAAAATATAAACCACACAAATAAAGTCAACATCTCATAAGATAAACTTCTGTCCCCTTAGTGTTTGATTTTACTATGATTTAACTGTTTGGATGTGTTTACTATTAGTGTTTGTTTTTGTGCGCATTAAGCTGAGAGAAAGCTGTTTTCTCATTTTTTTCATTTTTCTACTGTGCCAAAATATAAACCACACAAAATAGATTCAACTTCTCAAAAGATATATTCTTGTACCCTCAGTGTTTGATTTTGCTATGATTTCACTGTTTGGATGTGTTTTTCTATGAATGTCTTTTTGTGTGGGTATTCAGCTGAGATGAAGCTGTTTTGTGATTTTGTTCATTTTCTACTGTCTCAAAATATAAACCACAACAATAAAGTCAAAATCTCATAGAAAAACTTCTGTACCCTCAGTGTTTGATTTAGCTATGATTTCACTGTTTGGATGTGTTTTTCTATGAATGTCTTTTTGTGTGGGTATTCAGCTGAGTTAAAGCTGTTTTCTGATTTTGTTCATTTTTCTACTGTCCCAAAATATAAACAACACAAATAAAGTCAACATCTCATAAGATATTCTTCTGTACCCACATTGTTTTATTTTGCTATGATTTAACTTTTTGGATGTGTTTTCTATTAGAGTTTGTTTGTGTGGGTATTCAGCTGAGATAAAGCTGTTTTCTGATTTTGTTCATTTTTCTACCGTCCCAAAATATAAACCACACAAATAAAGACAACATCTCATAAGATAAACTTCTGTACCCTCAGTGTTTGATTTTGCTATGATTTCACTGTTTGGATGTGTTTACTATTAGTGTTTGTTTTTGTGCGCATTAAGCTGAGAGAAAGCTGTTTTCTGATTTTGTTCATTTTTCTACTGTCCCAAAATATAAACCACACAAATAAAGTCAACATCTCATAAGATAAACTTCTGTCCCCTTAGTGTTTGATTTTACTATGATTTAACTGTTTGGATGTGTTTACTATTAGTGTTTGTTTTTGTGCGCATTAAGCTGAGAGAAAGCTGTTTTCTCATTTTTTTCATTTTTCTACTGTGCCAAAATATAATCCACACAAAATAGAGTCAACTTCTCAAAAGATATATTCTTGTACCCTCAGTGTTTGATTTTGCTATGATTTCACTGTTTGGATGTGTTTTTCTATGAATGTCTTTTTGTGTGGGTATTCAGCTGAGATGAAGCTGTTTTGTGATTTTTTTCATTTTCTACTGTCTCAAAATATAAACCACAACAATAAAGTCAAAATCTCATAAGAAAAACTTCTGTACCCTCAGTGTTTGATTTAGCTATGATTTCACTGTTTGGATGTGTTTTTCTATGAATGTCTTTTTGTGTGGGTATTCAGCTGAGTTAAAGCTGTTTTCTGATTTTGTTCATTTTTCTACTGTCCCAAAATATAAACAACACAAATAAAGTCAACATCTCATAAGATATTCTTCTGTACCAACATTGTTTTATTTTGCTATGATTTAACTTTTTGGATGTGTTTTCTATTAGAGTTTGTTTGTGTGGGTATTCAGCTGAGATAAAGCTGTTTTCTGATTTTGTTCATTTTTCTACCGTCCCAAAATATAAACCACACAAATAAAGACAACATCTCATAAGATAAACTTCTGTACCCTCAGTGTTTGATTTTGCTATGATTTCACTGTTTGGATGTGTTTACTATTAGTGTTTGTTTTTGTGCGCATTAAGCTGAGAGAAAGCTGTTTTCTGATTTTGTTCATTTTACTACTGTCCCAAAATATAAACCACACAAATAAAGTCAACATCTCATGAGATAAACCTCTGTCCCCTTAGTGTTTGATTTTACTATGATTTAACTGTTTGGATGTGTTTACTATTAGTGTTTGTTTTTGTGCGCATTAAGCTGAGAGAAAGCTGTTTTCTCATTTTTTTCATTTTTCTACTGTGCCAAAATATAAACCACACAAAATAGAGTCAACTTCTCAAAAGATATATTCTTGTACCCTCAGTGTTTGATTTTGCTATGATTTCACTGTTTGGATGTGTTTTTCTATGAATGTCTTTTTGTGTGGGTATTCAGCTGAGATGAAGCTGTTTTGTGATTTTGTTCATTTTCTACTGTCTCAAAATATAAACCACAACAATAAAGTCAACATTCATAAGATATACTTCTGTACCCTCAGTGTTTGATTTAGCTATGATTTCACTGTTTGGATGTGTTTTTCTATGAATGTCTTTTTGTGTGGGTATTCAGCTGAGATAAAGCTGTTTTCTGATTTTGTTCATTTTTCTACTGTCTCAAAATATAAACCACAACAATAAAGTCAAAATCTCATAAGAAAAACTTCTGTACCCTCAGTGTTTGATTTTGCTATGATTTCACTGTTTGGATGTGTTTTTCTATTTGTGTTTGTTTTTGTGCGCATTAAGCTGAGAGAAAGCTGTTTTCTCATTTTTTTCATTTTTCTACTGTGACAAAATATAAACCACACAAAATAGAGTCAACTTCTCAAAAGATATATTCTTGTACCCTCAGTGTTTGATTTTGCTATGATTTCACTGTTTGGATGTGTTTTTCTATGAATGTCTTTTTGTGTGGGTATTCAGCTGAGATGAAGCTGTTTTGTGTTTTTGTTCATTTTCTACTGTCTCAAAATATAAACCACAACAATAAAGTCAACATTCATAAGATATACTTCTGTACCATCAGTGTTTGATTTAGCTATGATTTCACTGTTTGGATGTGTTTTTCTATGAATGTCTTTTTGTGTGGGTATTCAGCTGAGATGAAGCTGTTTTGTGATTTTTTACTATGATTTAACTGTTTGGATGTGTTTACTATTAGTGTTTGTTTTTGTGCGCATTAAGCTGAGAGAAAGCTGTTTTCTCATTTTTTTCATTTTTCTACTGTGCCAAAATATAAACCACACAAAATAGAGTCAACTTCTCAAAAGATATATTCTTGTACCCTCAGTGTTTGATTTTGCTATGATTTCACTGTTTGGATGTGTTTTTCTATGAATGTCTTTTTGTGTGGGTATTCAGCTGAGATGAAGCTGTTTTGTGATTTTGTTCATTTTCTACTGTCTCAAAATATAAACCACAACAATAAAGTCAACATTCATAAGATATACTTCTGTACCCTCAGTGTTTGATTTAGCTATGATTTCACTGTTTGGATGTGTTTTTCTATGAATGTCTTTTTGTGTGGGTATTCAGCTGAGATGAAGCTGTTTTGTGATTTTGTTCATTTTCTACTGTCTCAAAATATAAACCACAACAATAAAGTCAAAATCTCATAAGAAAAACTTCTGTACCCTCAGTGTTTGAATTTGCTATGATTTCACTGTTTGGATGTGTTTTTCTATTTGTGTTTGTTTTTGTGCGCATTAAGCTCAGAGAAAGCTGTTTTCTCATTTTTTTCATTTTTCTACTGTGACAAAATATAAACCACACAAAATAGAGTCAACTTCTCAAAAGATATATTCTTGTACCCTCAGTGTTTGATTGTGCTATGATTTCACTGTTTGGATGTGTTTTTCTATGAATGTCTTTTTGTGTGGGTATTCAGCTGAGATGAAGCTGTTTTGTGATTTTGTTCATTTTCTACTGTCTCAAAATATAAACCACAACAATAAAGTCAAAATCTCATAAGAAAAACTTCTGTACCCTCAGTGTTTGATTTAGCTATGATTTCACTGTTTGGATGTGTTTTTCTATGAATGTCTTTTTGTGTGGGTATTCAGCTGAGATGAAGCTGTTTTCTGATTTTGTTCATTTTCTACTGTCTCAAAATATAAACCACAACAATAAAGTCAAAATCTCATAAGAAAAACTTCTGTACCCTCAGTGTTTGATTTGCTATGATTTCACTGTTTGGATGTGTTTTCTATGAATGTTTTTTTGTGTGGGTATTCAGCTGAGTTAAAGCTGTTTTCTGATTTTGTTCATTTTACTACTGTCCCAAAATATAAACCACACAAATAAAGTCAACATCTCATAAGATAAACCTCTGTCCCCTTAGTGTTTGATTTTTACTATGATTTAACTGTTTGGATGTGTTTACTATTAGTGTTTGTTTTTGTGCGCATTAAGCTGAAATGCTGTTTTCTGATTTTTGTTCATTTTCTACTGTCCCAAAATATAAACCACACAAATAAAGTCAACATCTCATGAGATAAACCTCTATTCCCCTTAGTGTTTGATTTTACTATGATTTAACTGTTTGGATGTGTTTACTATTAGTGTTTGTTTTTGTGCGCATTAAGCTGAGATAAAGCTGTTTTCTCATTTTTTTCATTTTTCTACTGTGCCAAAATATAAACCACACAAAATAGAGTCAACTTCTCAAAAGATATATTCTTGTACACTCAGTGTTTGATTTTGCTATGATTTCACTGTTTGGATGTGTTTTTCTATGAATGTCTTTTTGTGTGGGTATTCAGCTGAGATGAAGCTGTTTTGTGATTTTGTTCATTTTCTACTGTCTCAAAATATAAACCACACAATAAAGTCAAAATCTCATAAGAAAAACTTCTGTACCCTCAGTGTTTGATTTAGCTATGATTTCACTGTTTGGATGTGTTTTTCTATGAATGTCTTTTTGTGTGGGTATTCAGCTGAGTTAAAGCTGTTTTCTGATTTTGTTCATTTTACTACTGTCCCAAAATATAAACCACACAAGGCCAAGTAAACATCATAAGATAAACCTCTGTCCCCTTAGTGTTTGATTTTGCTATGATTTAACTGTTTGGATGTGTGTTTACTAATGGCCAGTGTTTTTTGTTTTTTGTGCGCATTAAGCTGAGAGAGAAAGCTGTTTTCTCATTTTTTTCCATTTCTACTGTGCCAAAATATAAACCACACAAAATAGGAGTCAACTTCTCCAAGATATATTCTTGTACCTCAGTGTTTTGATTTTGCTATGATTTCACTGTTTGGATGTGTTTTTCTATGAATGTCTTTTTTGTGTGGGTATTCAGCTGAGATGAAGCTGTTTTTTTGTGATTTTTGTTCATTTTCTACTGTCTCAAAATATAAACCACAACAATAAAGTCAAAATCTCATAAGAGAGAAAAACTTCTGTACCCTCAGTGTTTGATTTAGCTATGATTTCACTGTTTGGATGTGTTTTTCTATGAATGTCTTTTTGTGTGGGTATTCAGCTGAGATAAAGCTGTTTTCTGATTTTGTTCATTTTTCTACCGTCCCAAAATATAAACCACAAAAATAAAGTCAACATCTCATAAGATAAACCTCTGTCCCCTTAGTGTTTGATTATACTATGATTTAACTGTTTGGATGTGTTTACTATTAGTGTTTGTTTTTGTGCGCATTAAGCTGAGAGAAAGCTGTTTTCTCATTTTTTTCATTTTTCTACTGTGCCAAAAATATAAACCACACAAAATAGAGTCAACTTCTCAAAAGATATATTCGTGTACCCTCAGTGTTTGATTTTGCTATGATTTCACTGTTTGGATGTGTTTTTCTATGAATGTCTTTTTGTGTGGGTATTCAGCTGAAGATGAAGCTGTTTTGTGATTTTTACTATGATTTAACTGTTTGGATGTGTTTACTATTAGTGTTTTGTTTTGTCTTTCATTAAGCTGGGAGAAGCTGTTTTCTCATTTTTTTTCAATTTTCTGCTATTGCCCAAAATATAAACCGCACCAAAATAGAAGTCCAACTTCTCAAAGATATATTCTTGTACCCTCAGTGTTTGATTTAGCTATGATTTCACTGTTGTTTGGATGTGTTTTCTATGAAGATAATGTCTTTTGGTGTGGGTATTAAGCTAGGGATAGAAGCTGTTTTGATTTTTACTGTGATTTAACTGTTTGGATGTGTTTACTATTGGTGTTTGTTTTGTGTAAGCTGAGGACACAAGGCCGAGTCAACTTCTCAAAAGATATATTCTTGTACCCTCAGTGTTTGATTTTGCTATGATTTCACTGTTTGGATGTGTTTTTCTATGAATGTCTTTTTGTGTGGGTATTCTGCTGAGTTAAAGCTGTTTTCTGATTTTGTTCATTTTTCTACTGTCCCAAAATTTAAACCACACAAATATGTCAACATCTCAAAAGATATATTTTTGTACACTCAGTGTTTGATTTAGCTATGATTTCACTGTTTGGATGTGTTTTTCTATGAATGTCTTTTTGTGTGGGTATTCAGCTGAGTTAAAGCTGTTTTCTGATTTTGTTCATTTTTCTACTGTCCCAAAATTTAAACCACACAAATATGTCAACATCTCAAAAGATATATTTTTGTACACTCAGTGTTTCATTTAGCTATGATTTCACTGTTTGGATGTGTTTTTCTATGAATGTCTTTTTGTGTGGCTATTCAGCTGAGTTAAAGCTGTTTTCTGATTTTGTTCATTTTTCTACTGTCCCAAAATATAAACAACACAAATAAAGTCAACATCTCATAAGATATTCTTCTGTACCCACAGTGTTTTATTTTGCTATGATTTAACTTTTTGGATGTGTTTTCTATTAGAGTTTGTTTGTGTGGGTATTCAGCTGAGATAAAGCTGTTTTCTGATTTTGTTCATTTTTCTACCGTCCAAAAATATAAACCACACAAATAAAGTCAACATCTCATAAGATAAACCTCTGTCCCCTTAGTGTTTGATTTTACTATGATTTAACTGTTTTGATGTGTTTACTATTAGTGTTTGTTTTTGTGCGCATTAAGCTGAGATAAAGATGTTTTCTCATTTTTTTCATTTTTCTACTGTGCCAAAATATAAACCACACAAAATAGAGTCAACTTCTCAAAAGATATATTCTTGTACCCTCAGTGTTTGATTTTGCTATGATTTCACTGTTTGGATGTGTTTTTCTATGAATGTCTTTTTGTGTGGGTATTCAGCTGAGATGAAGCTGTTTTGTGATTTTGTTCATTTTCTACTGTCTCAAAATATAAACCACAACAATAAAGTCAAAATCTCATAAGAAAAACTTCTGTACCCTCAGTGTTTGATTTAGCTATGATTTCACTGTTTGGATGTGTTTTTCTATGAATGTCTTTTTTTGTGTGGGTATTCAGCTGAGTTAAAGCTGTTTTCTGATTTTGTTCATTTTACTACTGTCCCAAAATATAAACCACACAAATAAAGTCAACATCTAATGAGATAAACCTCTGTCCCCTTAGTGTTTGATTTTACTATGATTTAACTGTTTGGATGTGTTTACTATTAGTGTTTGTTTTTGTGCGCATTAAGCTGAGAGAAAGCTGTTTTCTCATTTTTTTCATTTTTCTACTGTGCCAAAAATATAAACCACACAAAATAGAGTCAACTTCTCAAAAGATATATTCTTGTACCCTCAGTGTTTGATTTTGCTATGATTTCACTGTTTGGATGTGTTTTTCTATGAATGTCTTTTTGTGTGGGTATTCAGCTGAGATGAAGCTGTTTTGTGTTTTTGTTCATTTTCTACTGTCTCAAAATATAAACCACAACAATAAAGTCAACATTCATAAGATATACTTCTGTACCCTCAGTGTTTGATTTAGCTATTATTTCACTGTTTGGATGTGTTTTTCTATGAATGTCTTTTTGTGTGGGTATTCAGCTGAGATGAAGCTGTTTTGTGATTTTTTACTATGATTTAACTGTTTGGATGTGTTTACTATTAGTGTTTGTTTTTGTGCGCATTAAGCTGGGAGAAAGCTGTTTTCTCATTTTTTTCATTTTTCTACTGTGCCAAAATATAAACCACACAAAATAGAGTCAACTTCTCAAAAGATATATTCTTGTACCCTCAGTGTTTGATTTAGCTATGATTTCACTGTTTGGATGTGTTTTTCTATGAATGTCTTTTTGTGTGGGTATTAAGCTGAGATGAAGCTGTTTTGTGATTTTTTACATTACATTACATTACATGTCATTTAGCAGACGCTTTTATCCAAAGCGACTTACAAAAGTGCATTTAAACATTTGGGTACATATAAGAGCTAGAAGTAAGTAAGAGCTTCAAGTAGAACAAACAATTAAGTGCAAGTCATAAGTGCGATGTACAAGTTTTTTTCTTTTTTTTTTTTTTTTTTTTTTTTTTTTTTGTCGTCTTAGTCGAGGTAGAGTCGGAAGAAATGTGTTTTTAGTCGGCGTCGGAAGATGTGGAGGCTTTCAGCTGTCCGGATGTCAGTGATTTAACTGTTTGGATGTGTTTACTATTAGTGTTTGTTTTTGTGCGCATTAAGCTGAGAGAAAGCTGTTTTCTCATTTTTTTCATTTTTCTACTGTGCCAAAATATAAACCACACAAAATAGAGTCAACTTCTCAAAAGATATATTCTTGTACCCTCAGTGTTTGATTTTGCTATGATTTCACTGTTTGGATGTGTTTTTCTATGAATGTCTTTTTGTGTGGGTATTCAGCTGAGTTAAAGCTGTTTTCTGATTTTGTTCATTTTTCTACTGTCCCAAAATTTAAACCACACAAATATGTCAACATCTCAAAAGATATATTTTTGTACACTCAGTGTTTCATTTAGCTATGATTTCACTGTTTGGATGTGTTTTTCTATGAATGTCTTTTTGTGTGGGTATTCAGCTGAGTTAAAGCTGTTTTCTGATTTTGTTCATTTTTCTACTGTCCCAAAATTTAAACCACACAAATATGTCAACATTTCAAAAGATATATTTTTGTACACTCAGTGTTTCATTTAGCTATGATTTCACTGTTTGGATGTGTTTTTCTATGAATGTCTTTTTGTGTGGCTATTCAGCTGAGTTAAAGCTGTTTTCTCATTTTGTTCATTTTTCTACTGTCCCAAAATATAAACAACACAAATAAAGTCAACATCTCATAAGATATTCTTCTGTACCCACAGTGTTTTATTTTGCTATGATTTAACTTTTTGGATGTGTTTTCTATTAGAGTTTGTTTGTGTGGGTATTCAGCTGAGATAAAGCTGTTTTCTGATTTTGTTCATTTTTCTACCGTCCCAAAATATAAACCACACAAATAAAGTCAACATCTCATAAGATAAACCTCTGTCCCCTTAGTGTTTGATTTTACTATGATTTAACTGTTTGGATGTGTTTACTATTAGTGTTTGTTTTTGTGCGCATTAAGCTGAGATAAAGATGTTTTCTCATTTTTTTCATTTTTCTACTGTGCCAAAATATAAACCACACAAAAAATAGTCAACTTCTCAAAAGATATATTCTTGTACCCTCAGTGTTTGATTTTGCTATGATTTCACTGTTTGGATGTGTTTTTCTATGAATGTCTTTTTGTGTGGGTATTCAGCTGAGATGAAGCTGTTTTGTGATTTTGTTCATTTTCTACTGTCTCAAAATATAAACCACAACAATAAAGTCAAAATCTCATAAGAAAAACTTCTGTACCCTCAGTGTTTGATTTAGCTATGATTTCACTGTTTGGATGTGTTTTTCTATGAATGTCTTTTTGTGTGGGTATTCAGCTGAGTTAAAGCTGTTTTCTGATTTTGTTCATTTTACTACTGTCCCAAAATATAAACCACACAAATAAAGTCAACATCTCATAAGATAAACCTCTGTCCCCTTAGTGTTTGATTTTACTATGATTTAACTGTTTGGATGTGTTTACTATTAGTGTTTGTTTTTGTGCGCATTAAGCTGAGAGAAAGCTGTTTTCTCATTTTTTTCATTTTTCTACTGTGCCAAAATATAAACCACACAAAATAGAGTCAACTTCTCAAAAGATATATTCTTGTACCCTCAGTGTTTGATTTTGCTATGATTTCACTGTTTGGATGTGTTTTTCTATGAATGTCTTTTTGTGTGGGTATTCAGCTGAGATGAAGCTGTTTTGTGATTTTGTTCATTTTCTACTGTCTCAAAATATAAACCACAACAATAAAGTCAAAATCTCATAAGAAAAACTTCTGTACCCTCAGTGTTTGATTTAGCTATGATTTCACTGTTTGGATGTGTTTTTCTATGAATGTCTTTTTGTGTGGGTATTAAGCTGAGATGAAGCTGTTTTGTGATTTTTTACTGTGATTTAACTGTTTGGATGTGTTTACTATTAGTGTTTGTTTTTGTGCGCATTAAGCTGAGAGAAAGCTGTTTTCTCATTTTTTTCATTTTTCTACTGTGCCAAAATATAAACCACACAAAATAGAGTCAACTTCTCAAAAGATATATTCTTGTACCCTCAGTGTTTGATTTTGCTATGATTTCACTGTTTGGATGTGTTTTTCTATGAATGTCTTTTTGTGTGGGTATTCAGCTGAGTTAAAGCTGTTTTCTGATTTTGTTCATTTTTCTACTGTCCCAAAATTTAAACCACACAAATATGTCAACATCTCAAAAGATATATTTTTGTACACTCAGTGTTTGATTTAGCTATGATTTCACTGTTTGGATGTGTTTTTCTATGAATGTCTTTTTGTGTGGGTATTCAGCTGAGTTAAAGCTGTTTTCTGATTTTGTTCATTTTTCTACTGTCCCAAAATTTAAACCACACAAATATGTCAACATCTCAAAAGATATATTTTTGTACACTCAGTGTTTCATTTAGCTATGATTTCACTGTTTGGATGTGTTTTTCTATGAATGTCTTTTTGTGTGGCTATTCAGCTGAGTTAAAGCTGTTTTCTGATTTTGTTCATTTTTCTACTGTCCCAAAATATAAACAACACAAATAAAGTCAACATCTCATAAGATATTCTTCTGTACCCACAGTGTTTTATTTTGCTATGATTTAACTTTTTGGATGTGTTTTCTATTAGAGTTTGTTTGTGTGGGTATTCAGCTAAGATAAAGCTGTTTTCTGATTTTGTTCATTTTTCTACCGTCCCAAAATATAAACCACACAAATAAAGTCAACATCTCATAAGATAAACCTCTGTCCCCTTAGTGTTTGATTTTACTATGATTTAACTGTTTGGATGTGTTTACTATTAGTGTTTGTTTTTGTGCGCATTAAGCTGAGATAAAGATGTTTTCTCATTTTTTTCATTTTTCTACTGTGCCAAAATATAAACCACACAAAATAGAGTCAACTTCTCAAAAGATATATTCTTGTACCCTCAGTGTTTGATTTTGCTATGATTTCACTGTTTGGATGTGTTTTTCTATGAATGTCTTTTGTGTGGGTATTCAGCTGAGATGAAGCTGTTTTGTGATTTTGTTCATTTTCTACTGTCTCAAAATATAAAACCACAACAATAAAGCTAAAATCTCATAAGAAAAACTTCTGTACCCTCAGTGTTTGATTTAGCTATGATTTCACTGTTTGGATGTGTTTTTCTATGAATGTCTTTTTGTGTGGGTATTCAGCTGAGTTAAAGCTGTTTTCTGATTTTGTTCATTTTTCTACTGTCCCAAAATATAAACCACACAAATAAAGTCAACATCTCATAAGATAAACCTCTGTCCCCTTAGTGTTTGATTATACTATGATTTAACTGTTTGGATGTGTTTACTATTAGTGTTTGTTTTTGTGCGCATTAAGCTGAGAGAAAGCTGTTTTCTCATTTTTTTCATTTTTCTACTGTGCCAAAAATATAAACCACACAAAATAGAGTCAACTTCTAAAAAGATATATTATTGTACCCTCAGTGTTTGAT
>NW_025321659.1:2500-5143 GCF_019176455.1 Solea senegalensis | reverse complement strand
ACACACACACACAGACACACACAGCAAATAACAGCAGAGAAACCTTCATTTATTGAACCTCTGTCAGAGTCCTGATGTATTTGACACACTGTGAAACGCCCATGTGGTTTTTGGGGGAAATTCTGCCTTTGAATTTCTTGCTCTTTTGTTCTGCGTCTCCATTTACTGATTGTCAGACTACAATGACTTCATGAGTGACTGTGTATTAATGAGGGAGGGAGGGGTGTGTGTGTGTGTGTGTGTGTCTTCAATGCATGTGAGAGAGGCAATGCATGTTTGATAAAGAAGTAAACTGTGGGCGGCCACTGTGGCAGAAAAGCCCTTGAAATCTCGCCTGTTGCTGCGGCAACGGCAGCGACATATTCAGGTGAGTGTCAGTGTGGTGGAGCTCACCTGGTTGTTTGTGTGAGTGCAGCGGGTCTGGATGCAGCGGGTCTGGACGCAGCCGGTCTGGACGCAGCCGGTCCTGATCCTCATCTGTGCGTTCATACAGAACATTGAGTTGATATTCATCCTTTCACTGTTCATTAAAGTGCAGCCACACACAGGGACAGCTGAGGTCCTTTGGAGTGTGTTTGGACACAGAGGAAGTGCTGACTGTCCTCAGAGCGCCCCCTTGTGTTGAGAACCAGCCTCACACCCGATGAAATCCACGATATGGATCTAGAACATGTTCACGTCTTTATCTCACTGTGTAAACCACTCACTCTCTCACACCGGCCATAGAGGCATACTGATTTTAACATCACACACACACACACACACATGCACACACACACACACACACACACACACACACACACATGCACGCACACACACACACAGAGGAGTTGTTGAACTGCTGCCTCCATCACTAAGTTCTAATGTGTTATTTTGTAAAATCCTTCATTCAGATTAACCTGAGTGACACAGAGTGACCACACGAGGCAGCAGAGGACCAGCAGCTAAAATCACTGGTTTTCTCTCTGGACTTTGGTGTGAGAGAGTGAGTGGTTTACAAACGTCTACTTTTAAGATATCGTGCATTTAAACTGTCTTAGATTTTATCAGCTGAGTCAAATGTGTTTTTCGGTGTTTGAAGAGGACGAGCTTCACTGAACTACCCTTTAAAACCCGTGATATTTCATTTGTTTCATGTGTTCACGGCTCGACAAAGCTCGTCCTCATTCCTTTCATTCCTCCAGCTTCACAGCGTTGGTTTTCATCGTGGTTTTTCCGCTGCTGTCACCACAGCTTTTATTTGTTTGTCTCCATTAAGCGCATCCCTGCGTCTCCATTAAACATGATGCTTTTCATCACATTCAGAGCTTTTCATCAGCAGGTTGTCACGCCCTCGTCATTGTGCCGCACGCCTCCACAATAGTGATGATAAAAAATAAAGAAATAAAAGTCTTAAAAAGTGACAGTCGCAGCTCAGGCTTGGACTCTGTGAGACAATGCCTCCATTTTACTTTCAAATGATTTTCTCTCTCTTTATGCACAAGCCGGTGTTTGAGTGGTGGAGGTGAAAGCCATTAGAAGACGTGTCGGCGGAGAGAGGAGGGAGGAGAGGAGGGAGGGAGAGAGAGAGAGAGAGAGGAGGGAGAGCGCGGGTGAGAGCGTGGCTCTGTGGGCTGCCGTGCATTCTTTTAGCCTCATTCACCGCGTGAGCGTGGGCGACTCAGCAGGTTTACCTAGAGGGGGAAATGTTTGATTATACGATGACTAATTGTTCTTACTCTTTTCTCTCCTTTTTTTCCCGCTCCCTCTCCATCCGCTCGTCTCGTATCATCTGTCCATCTTTGTCTCTACCTTCACTTTCACTCATGTGTCAACTCACATTTCTGAAGGAGAATGACAACGCGATGGATGGATGTGTGGATGGATGGATGTGTGGATGGATGGATGTGTGTGGATGGATGGATGTGTGGATGGACGGATGTGTGGATGGGCCGGATGTGTGGATGGATGGATGTGGATGGATGATGGATGGATGGATGTGTGGATGGATGGATGTGTGGATGGATGTGTGGATGGATGGATGTGTGGATGGATGAATGATGGAGGTGTGGATGGATGGATGGTGGATGGATGGATGTGTGGATGGATGGATGTGGATGGATGGATGTGTGGGCGGATGTGTGGATGGATGGATGTGTGGATGATGGATGTGGATGGATGGAGTGATGGAGAGGGTTGGATGGATGTGTGGATGGATGGATGGATGTGTGGACGGATGTGGATGGATGAATGTGTGGATGGATGTGTGGATGGAGGTGTGGATGGATGGATGGATCAGTGTGTGGATGGATGGGTGGATGTGGCAGATGGATAGATGGTGGATGTGGATGGATGGATGTGTGGATGGGTGTGGATAGATGGATGGAAGATGGATGTGGATGGATGGATGGATGTGTGGATGGATGTGATGTGTAGATGGATGTGTGGATGGATGGATGGATGTGTGGATGGATGTGGATGGATGGATGTGTGGATGGATGATGGATGGATGGATGGATGGATGGATTAGATTGCTTGGATGTGGATGGGTGGATGTGTGGATGGATGATGGATGGATGGATGGGTGGATGGATGGATATCAGTTGGTCGGTCAGTCAGGAATTATACATATCGAATGTGGGAGTGAATAGAACAGAACAGAAT
>NW_025321658.1:0-26903 GCF_019176455.1 Solea senegalensis | reverse complement strand
AAAATGTCATAGTATAGTTTGTTGTCCAAAATTAGACGAAAATGTCATAGTATAGTATGTCGTCCAAAATGACACAGTATAGTATATTGTCCGTAATGACACAAAAATATCATAGTATAGTATGTCGTCCAAAATAACTAAAAAATGTAATAGTAGTATGTCATCCAAAATTACACAAAAATGTCATATGTCGTCCAAAATGACACAAAAATGTCACGGTATAGTTTGTCGTGCAAAAAAACCAAAATATGTCATAGTATAGTATTTTGTCCAAAATTAGACAAAAATGTCATAGTATAGTATGTCATCCAAAATGACACAAAAATGTCATAGTATAGTACGTTGTCCAAAATTAGACAAAAATGTCATAGTTTAGTATGCCATACAAAATGAGACAAAAATGTCATAATATAGTTTGTATTCCAGAATGACACAAAAATGTCATAGTATATTATGTTGTCCAAAATTAGACAAAAATGTCACAGTATAGTATGTCGTCCAAAATAACTTAAAAAATGTCATGTTAGTATGTCATCCAAAATGACAAAAAAATGTCGTAGTATAGTTTGTCGTCCAAAATGACACAAAAATGTCATAGTATAGTATGTTGTCCAAAATTAGACAAAAATCTTATGGTATAGGATGTAGTGCAAAATCACCAAAAATGTCATAGTATATAGTATGTTGTCCAAAATTAGACAAAAATATCACAGTATAGTATGCTGTACAAAATGAGACAAAAATGTCATAATATAGTATGTTTTCCAAAATGAGAGAAAAATGTCATAGTATAGTATGTTGTCCAAAATGAGACAAAAATGTCATAGTATAGTATGTTTTCCAAAATGAGACAAAAATGTCATAATATAGTATGTTCTTCAAAATTAGACAAAAATGTCACAATATAGTATGCCATACAAAATGAGACAAAAATGTTATAGTATAGTTTGTCATCCAAAATGACTCAAAAATGTCATAGTATAGTATTTAATCCAAAATGACACAAAAATAAATAATATAGTATGTCGTCGAAAATGACACAAAAATGTTATAGTGTAGTATGTCGTGCAAAATCACCAAAAAATGTCATAGTATAGTTTGTTGTGCAAAATTTAACAAAAATGTCATAGTATAGTATGTCGATCAAAATGACACAAAAATATTATAGTATAGTAAGTTGTCCAAAATGAGACAAAAATGTCAAAGTATAGTATGTCATCCAAAATGACACAAAAATGTCACAGAATAGTATGCCCTACAAAATGAGACAAAAATGTCATAGTATAGTATGTCAGCCAAAATGACACAAAAATGTCATAATATAGTATGTCGTCCTAAATAACACAAAAATGTCAAGGTATAGTATGTCGTCCAAAATGACACAAAAATGTCATGGTATAGTATGTCGTGCAAAATCACCAAAAAATGTCATAGTATAGTATGTTGTGCAAAATTTGACAAAAATGTCATAGTATAGTATGTCGTCCAAAATGACACAAAAATGTCATAGTATAGTATGTCGTCCAAAATGACACAAAAATGCCATAGTATAGTATGTTGTCCAAAATTAGACAAAAATGTCATAGTATAGTATGCCGTACAAATAAGACAAAAATGTCATAGTATAGTATGTAATTCAAAATGACACAAAAATGTCATAATATAGTATGTCGTCCAAAATGACACAAAAATCTCATGGTACAGTATGTCGTGCAAAATAACTCAAAAATGTCATGGTATCTTATGTCATGCATAATGACACAAAAATGTCAAAGTATAGTATGTCCTCCAACATGACATAGAAATGTCATAGTATAGTATGTTATCCGTAATGACACACAAATAAATAATATAGTATGTCGTCCAAAATGAGACAAAAATGTCACAGTATAGTATGTCGTCCCAAATAACTAAAAAATGTCATATTAGTATGTCATCCAAAATGACACAAAAATGTCATAGTATAGTATGTTGTCCAAAATTAAGACAAAAATGTCTTATTATAGTATGTTGTCCAAAATGACACAAAAATGTTATAGTATAGTATGTTGTCCAAAATGACACAAAAATGTTATCCAAAATTAGACAAAAATGTCATGGTATAGTATGTTGTGCAAAATCACCAAAAAATGTCATAATATAGCATGTTGTCCAAAATGAGACAAAAATGTCATAGTACAGTATGTCGTCCCAAATGACACAAAAATGTCACAGTATAGTATTCCGTACAAAATTAGACAAAAATGTCATAGTATAGTATGTCATCCAAAATGACTCAAAAATGTCATGGTATAGTATGTCGTGCAAAATAACTAAAAAATGTTATGGTATAGTATGTCGTGCAAAATGAAAGAAAAATGTCAAAGTATAGTATGTCGTCCAAAATGACACAAAAATGCCATAGTATAGTATGTTGTCCAAAATTATTCAAAAATGTCATAGTATAGTATGTCATCCAAAATGACACAAAAATGTCATAGTTTACTATGTTGTCCAAAATGACAAAAAATGTCATAATATAGTATGTTTTCCAAAATTAGAGAAAAATGTCATAGTATAGTATGTCATCCAAAATGAGAGAAAAATGTCATAGTATAGTATGTCATCCAAAATGAGACAAAAATGTCATAGTATAGTATGTCGTCCAAAATGACACAAAAATGTCATAGTACAGTATGCCATACAAAATGAGACAAAATGTTTTAATATAGTATGTCTTCCAAAATTATACAAAAATGTCAAAGTATAGTATGTCATCCAAAATTAGACAAAAATGTCATAGTATAGTATGTCATCCAAAATGACTCAAAAATGTCATGGTATAGTATGTCGTGCAAAATAACTAAAAAATGTTATGGTATAGTATGTCGTGCAAAATGAAAGAAAAATGTCAAAGTATAGTATGTCGTCCAAAATGACACAAAAATGCCATAGTATAGTATGTTGTCCAAAATTATTCAAAAATGTCATAGTATAGTATGTCATCCAAAATGACACAAAAATGTCATAGTTTACTATGTTGTCCAAAATGACAAAAAATGTCATAATATAGTATGTTTTCCAAAATTAGAGAAAAATGTCATAGTATAGTATGTCATCCAAAATGAGAGAAAAATGTCATAGTATAGTATGTCATCCAAAATGAGACAAAAATGTCATAGTATAGTATGTCGTCCAAAATGACACAAAAATGTCATAGTACAGTATGCCATACAAAATGAGACAAAAATGTTTTAATATAGTATGTCTTCCAAAATTATACAAAAATGTCAAAGTATAGTATGTCATCCAAAATGAGACAAAAATGTCATAGTATAGTATGTTGTCCAAAATGATAAAAAATGTCATAATATAGTATGCCGTACAATATGAGACAAAAATGTTTTAATATAGTATGTCTTCCAAAATTATACAAAAATGTCATAGTATAGTATGTCATCCAAAATGAGACAAGAATGTAATAGTAAAGTATGACGTCCAAAATCACACAAAAATGTCATAGTATAGTATCTTTTCCAAAATTAGACAAAAATGTCACAGTATAGTATGCTGTACAAAATGATACAAAAATGTCATACTATAGATTGTTGTCCAAAATTAGACAAAAATGTCACAGTATAGTATGTCGTGCAGAATGACAAAAAAATGTCACAGTATAGTATGCCTTACAAAATAAGACAAAAATGTAATGGTGTAGTATGTCGTCCAAAATGACACAAAAATGTCATACTATGTCGTCCAAAATGAGACAAAAATGTCATAGTATAGTATGCCGTACAAAATGAGACAAAAATGTCATACTATAGTATGTCATCCAAAATGAGACAAAAATGTGATAGTAAAGTATGACGTCCAAAATCACACAAAAATGTCATAGTATAGTATCTTTTCCAAAATTAGACAAAAATTACACAGTATAGTATGCTGTACAAAATGATATAAAAATGTCATACTATAGTATGTTTTCCAAATTTAGACAAAAATGTCATAGTATAGTATGTCGTGCAGAATGACACAAAAATGTCACAGTATAGTATGCCTTACAAAATAAGACAAAAATGTCATAATATAGTATGTTGTCCAAAATTAGACAAAAATGTCGTAGTATAGTATTTTGTCAAAAATGAAACAAAAATCTTATGGTATAGGATGTAGTGCAAAATCACCAAAAAATGTCATAGTATAGTATCTTTTCCAAAATTAGACCAAAATGTCACAGTATAGTATTTCATCCAAAATGACACAAAAATGTCATAGTATCGTATGTCGTCTAAAATGACACAAAAAAGGACACTATGTCGTCCATAATGAGATCAAAAATTGATAGTATAGTAAGTTGTCCAAAATGATACAAAAATGTCATAGTATAGTATGTCGTCCAAAATGACACATAAATCTCATGGTATAGTATGTCGTTCAAGATGACACAAAAATGTCGAAGTATAGTATGTCGTCCAAAATGACACAAAGATGTCATAGTATAGTATGTTGTCCAAAATGAGAAAAATTGTCATAGTTTAGTATGTCATCCAAAATGTAACAAACATTTCATACTATAGTATGTCGTTCAAAATGAACTTTAAAAATCAATGGACTTTAAAAATCAAAGTCCAAAAAAAACCCCAAAAACCTGAAACACAAACAGGAAGTGGGCATCTATGTCTTGCAAAAATCTCAAAATTGTCATAGTATAGTATTTTGTCCAAAATGACACAAAAATGACATAGTATAGTATGTCATCCAAAATGAGAAAAAAATGTCATAGTATAGTATGTCGTCCAAATTGACACAAAATGTCATAGTATATTATGTCGTCCAAAATGAGACAAAAATGTCACAGTATAGTATGCCGTACAAAATGAGACAAAAATGTCAGGGTATAGTATGTCGTGCAAAATGACACAAAAATGTTGTCCAAAATTTGACAAAAATGTCATAGTATAGTATGTCGTCCAAAATGACACAAAAATCTCATGGTATAGTATGTCATGCAAAATGAAACGAAAATGTCATACTTTAGTCAGTCATTCATTATCTACCACTTTATCCTCCACCAGAGGGGCGCGGGGGGTGCTGTGCCAATCTCAGCTACATCGGGCGATAGGCGGGGTACACCCTGGACAGTTCGCCAGTCCATCGCAGGGCCACACACAGATAGAGACAAACAACCATTCACTCTCACACTCACTCCTATGGTCAATTTCGAGTGACCAATTTACCTAATCCCCACATTGCATGTTTTTGGACTGTGGGAGGAAGCCAGAGAACCCGGAGAGAACCCACGCACACGGGGAGAACATGCAAACTCCATGCAGAAAGGCCCTTGTTCCAACCGGGGCTCGCACCCGGGTCTTCTCGCTGCAAGGCGAGAGTGCTAACCACTACACCACCGTGTGTCCGTCATAGTATAGTATGTCGTCCAAAATAAGACAAAAATGTCATAGTATAATATTGTGAGCCTTTCCCACTCACTGGGGTTCGGGAAGGACGAGGAGGCGGCGTTGAGGGAGCAAATATATTGGTTTATTGTAACTGAAAATAATCACTCAAACAAAACATAAGCAGTCAGCTGTGGCTGGTGTGTCAGCGCTCTCCTGCGCTGCGCTGGTCTGACTCTCTGTGTCTCTCAGTCTCTCTCTCTCTCTCTCTCTGTGTGTCCGTGTGCGGACCCAGCCTACTGCAAGAGACCAGAACCAGGTTACAAACATGCTTATATAGCTGACTAATTACCTGATTCTGTCCAGCTGTCTGATCACCGGCTGAGCCACTCCTTCCTTTCCTCCAGCAGCCGTCGCTCTAACCAAGCCCCACTGCCACATACCCCCACCGCCCGACTTAGGCCGGGACCCCGCCGGCCGCAAGCCCACTCCCCCCCCTCTCCGCAGAGCGGGAGAGAAAGTCGGCCACGGCCATGCGGTTCCCCGGCCTATGGATCACCTTGAACCGGAAAGGCTGTAAAGCCAGATACCAGCGAGTGATCCGCGCGTTGGCATCTTTCATGCGGTGGAGCCATTGGAGCGGGGCATGGTCCGACCAGAGGGTGAATGGGCGCCCCAGGAGATAGTAGCGGAGGGCACCGACCGCCCACCGTATGGCGAGGCACTCTTTCTCCACCGTACTGTAGCTCACCTCCCGCTGAGCTAGCTTCCGGCTAATGTACAGTACGGGGCGGTCGACGCCCTCCACCTCCTGGGACAAAACGGCCCCCAGCCCGCTGTTCGAGGCGTCGGTCTGCAGGATGAAAGGGAGAGAAAAGTTAGGTGTGTATAAAAGTGGCTCCCCACAGAGGGCTTGCTTAACCCTCTCAAACGCCAGCTGACACGGCTCCGTCCACTGGACCGGATCTGAGGCACCTTTTCGGGTCAGGTCGGTTAGGGGGCTGGTCAGCTCCGAGAAGGCCGGGATGAACCTCCTATAGTAACCGGCCAGCCCCAGAAACCTCCTAACCTCTTTTTTGGTCTTGGGTCTTGGGCAGGCTGCCACCGCTGCGGTCTTTTGTATCTGTGGCCGCACCTGCCCTCCCCCCAAGTGGTACCCCAAATACCGTACCTCCCTCCGTCCAACTGCACACTTCCCTGGATTGGCCGTGAGCCCCGCCCTCCTCAGGGACTCCAGCACTGCTCCCACCTGCTGCATATGCTGCTCCCAGGTCTCACTATGAATGATGACATCATCCAAGTAGGCCGCAGCATATGCAGAGTGAGGCCGCAGCACCCGGTCCATGAGGCGCTGGAACGTGGCTGGGGCCCCGAACAACCCAAATGGAAGCGTTACAAATTGGTACAAACCATACGGAGTGGAGAAGGCCGTTTTCCCCCTGGACTCTAGCGACAAGGGAATCTGCCAGTAGCCCTTGGTCAAATCCAGTGTCGTAAAAAAGCGAGCCGTGCCCAGCCGATCCAGGAGTTCGTCGACCCGGGGCATTGGATAGGCATCGAATTTGGACACCTCGTTGACTCTACGGTAGTCCACACAGAACCGTATTGACCCATCAGACTTGCGAACAAGAACAATGGGGCAACACCAGTCACTGTTGGACTCTTCTATTACTCCCATCTCTAACATAGCCTGAAGTTCTGCCTGAACAGTTTTCCTCTTATGTTCCGGCAGGCGATAGGGTCGTGAACGCACTGTCACACCCGGGGAAGTTTCTATGTGGTGGTGTATGAGGTTTGTGCGTCCCGGCAGGGGAGAGAACACGTCGGCAAACTGCCGCTGCAACGAGGCCACGTCTGCTCTCTGGCCCGGCGAGAGATGATCGTCAACGGGGACCGGCGCCGACCTGTTTAATTTATTCACCTCCGGTCCCAGCTCATCTCTCTCAATCACCGTGGTGGCCAGAGATACAGACGCCACCTCCCTCCAGGCTTTGAGGAGGTTAAGGTGGTAAATCTGTGTTGCTCCACCCCTGTCAGAACGCACAACCTCATAGTCAACATCCCCCACTCGTCGTGTGACCACAAAGGGCCCTTGCCACTTGGCGAGTAATTTGGAGCTAGACGATGGCAGCAATAGAAGCACTTTATCTCCCGGTGAAAACTGTCTAAGTTTAGCCCCTCTGTTGTACAGCCGCTGTTGACGTTCCTGGGCCTGGAGCAAATTCTGCCGTGATAACTGACCCAGTGAATGGAGTTTTGCTCGCAGGTCCAGTACGTGCTGTACCTCATTTTTACTGGTGCTTGGACCCGCCTCCCAGTTTTCCTTAACCAGGTCCAAGACACCCCGAGGTTTCCTGCCAAACAGGAGTTCAAAGGGCGAAAAACCCGTGGAGGCCTGGGGCACCTCCCGCACTGCAAACAACAGAGGGTCCAACCATTTATCCCAATTACGACTATCCTCGTGTACGAACTTACGAATCATGTTCTTTAGCGTTTTGTTAAACCGCTCCACCAGGCCATCGGTCTGGGGATGGTACACACTAGTCCGGATTGAGCGGACGCCCAGTAATTCGTATAGCTCGCGTAGTGTACGTGACATAAACGATGTGCCCTGGTCAGTCAGGATCTCTTTCGGGATCCCAACTCGGGAGATGACCTGAAACAGTGCCTGTGCAACACTCTTCGCTGAGATGTTGCGCAAGGGTACTGCCTCGGGATATCGTGTTGCATAGTCCACTAGAACTAACACAAAGCGATATCCCCGTGCGCTCCGGTCTAATGGCCCGATGAGGTCCATGGCAAGCCTATCAAAAGGGACCTCCATTAAAGGTAATGGGCGCAAGGGCGCTTTTGGGGTGGCCGGAGGGTTGACTAATTGACATTCGCGGCAGGATGCACACCACCGACTTACATCCGCCCGAATGCCCGGCCAGTAAAATCGGGCCATGATCCGGTTCAGTGTCTTATCATATCCGAGGTGACCCGCCATGGGGTTGTGGTGAGCCGCCTGGAAAATCGTTTCTCGGCGGCTTTTTGGGACTAACAACTGGGAGAGCTCTTCCCCTGTTCGAGCGTCACGACTCACTCTGTATAAACGGTCTTTAACGACAACAAAGTAGGGGTGAGAGAGTGCTGTGTTAGGGTGAACCGGACAACCATCAATTTTCATCACTTGGTCAAAGGCGTGGCGGAGGGTCTCATCCCGAGACTGTGCTAGGGGAAAATCTTCCATGGGCGCCATCTGTGCCCCCCCCCAGCAGCGTCGGGATGCGGCACCTCCGCCTCACCACTAAGGACAGCACATAACTCACATTTCCCTGACTTACGTGACCGCACCCTCATGGTTTCCCCTGCTAAGCTCGTAAACCCCGGCCAGTTTGTTCCCAAAATTAGAGGGTGCGTGAGGCGAGTACTAACTCCAGCCTTTACTCTATGTTTTTTCCCTTTAAAACAAATTTCCAGGGCCACCACCGGATAATCGTGAATATCCCCATGCACACACCTCACCCTCACCCACGATGCCTCTAACAATGCCCCCGGTCGAACCAAGCGCTGATGGATCATGGTCTGTTCACAACCAGAATCCAGCAGAGCTTGATGTGTACCCCCTTGTATACATACCGGTATACGGTACGTCCCTTCCGAACCGGGGGAGGGGGCCGGCGGCCCGGCAACCCGAACCACTTGCCCCACTTCCATGAGCGGGCACTCCGCTCTGATGTGGCCGGGCTGCCCACACCGCCAGCACACCTGCCCTGGCGTCTGAGGAGCCCCCCGGGGTGCCAGGTGATCAGACACGTAGGCTGGGCCCTGAGGGAAAGACGGCAGAGGGTAATTAGACGACCGGAGCGATGCATGCTCCGGCTGTGTGTGTGTGTGTGTGTGTGTGCGTGGGTGTGGTGTAGGAGCCGATGCCGCTGGGAACCTCCTCCTCGGGGCTGGAGTGGGACGGCTGGCAGGGATCGTCGCTGGCCTGGTCTCCTCCCTCATGCTCCGCCGGGGAAGAGAGAGATGGTCCTCCGCGAGGACGATCGCTGCCTCGATGTTGGCCGGGCGGTGGCACTGGACCCAATTGGCTGTGGACGATGGTAACCCAGCGATGAACTGCTCCAGCGCCACCTGTCCAACGACGTCCTCAGCGGAGTGGGTCCCCGGCTGGAGCCAGCGCCTCGCTGCGTCCAGGAGCTGCTGCGCGTATGCAAAGGGGCGCCCGGCTTCTTCAAAGGAGAGCCCCCTGAACCGCCGCCGGTGTCCCTCCGACGTACTGCCCAGCCGGTCCAGGATGACTCTCCTCAGCTGTGTGTAGTCGTGACGCGCCGCCGCCGGCAGGCTGTGCGCGGCCAGCTGCGCCACGCCAGTGAGCAGGGGAAGAAGCCGAAGCGCTCTCTCCTCCTCCGGCCACCCACACGCCTCCGCCGTGCCCTCGAAGATGTCCAGGTATGCCTCCGGGTCATCTTCCGCGGTCATCCGCTGCAGGGCGACGGGCGGAGACCGTCCTCGACCGGGCTCCGGGTCGGCGCCGTGGGCAGCCGGGCGTTGCAGCAGCTCCCGCAGGAGAGCACGATCGTCCCGCTGTGACGCCGCCATGTCCGCGAGGAGCTGGGACTGCTGCTGCTGCAGCGTGGTGGTGCTCTCCTGCATCGCAGCGAGGTGCTGAAGGGCCAGCGACAGCGGAGATTGTCCTTCCATGTGGGTCCCTAATCAGGCGCCACTGTGAGCCTTTCCCACTCACTGGGGTTCGGGAAGGACGAGGAGGCGGCGTTGAGGGAGCAAATATATTGGTTTATTGTAACTGAAAATAATCACTCAAACAAAACATAAGCAGTCAGCTGTGGCTGGTGTGTCAGCGCTCTCCTGCGCTGCGCTGGTCTGACTCTCTGTGTCTCTCAGTCTCTCTCTCTCTCTCTCTCTCTGTGTGTCCGTGTGCGGACCCAGCCTACTGCAAGAGACCAGAACCAGGTTACAAACATGCTTATATAGCTGACTAATTACCTGATTCTGTCCAGCTGTCTGATCACCGGCTGAGCCACTCCTTCCTTTCCTCCAGCAGCCGTCGCTCTAACCAAGCCCCACTGCCACAAATATGTCATCCAAAATGACACAAAAATGTCATAGTATAGTATGTCATCCAAAATGACACACAAATATCATGGTATAGTATGTCGTACAAAATCACCAAAAATTCTCTTAGTATAGTATGTTGCCCAAAATTAGACAAAAATGTCATAGTCTAGTATGTCTTCCAAAATGACACAAAAATGTCATAATATAGTATGTCGTCCAAAATGACAAAAAAAGGTCATGGTATAGTATGTCGTGCAAAATGACACAAAAATGTCAAAGTATAGTATGTCGTCAAAAATGACTCAAAAATGTTGTCCAAAATTAGACAAAAATGTCATAGTTTAGTATGTTGTCCAAAATGAGACAAAAATGTCATCCAAAATGAGACAAAAATGTCATGGTATAGTATTTGGTGCAAAAATCTCAAAATTGTCATAGTATAGTATATTGTCCAAAATTAGACAAAAATGTCATAGTATAGTATATCATCCAAAAAGACACGAAAATGTCACAGTATAGTATGTTGTCCAAAATAACTAAAAAATGTCATATTAGTATGTCATCCAAAATGACACCAAAATGTCATAGTATAGTATGTCGTCCAAAATGACACACAAATATCATGGTATAGTATGCCGTACAAAATCACCAAAAATTCTCTTAGTATAGTATGTTGCCCAAAATTAGACAAAAATGTCATAGTCTAGTATGTCTTCCAAAATGACACAAAAATGTCATAATATAGTATCTCGTCCAAAATGACAAAAAAAGGTCATGGTATAGTATGTCGTGCAAAATGACACAAAAATGTCAAAGTATAGTATGTCGTCAAAAATGACTCAAAAATGTTGACCAAAATTAGACAAAAATGTCATAGTATGGTATGTTGTCCAAAATTAAACAAAAATGTCATAGTATAGTATTTCATCAAAAATGAGAAAAAAGTGTCATATTATAGTATGTTTTCCAAAATGACACAAAAATGTTATAGTATAGTATGTCGTCCAAAATGACACAAAAAATATCATGGTATGGTATGTCGTCCAAAATCACCAAAAATTGTCAAAGTATAGTATGTTTTCCAAAATGAGACAAAAATGTCATAGTTTAGTATGTTGTCCAAAATGAGACAAAAATGTCATCCAAAATGAGACAAAAATGTCATGGTATAGTATGTCGTCCAAAATGAAACAAAAATGTCAGAGTATAGTTTGTTTTCCAAAATTAGACAAAAATGTCATAGTATAGCATGTTGTCCAAAATTAAGACAAAAATTTCATAGTCTAGTATGTCATCCAAAATGATACAAAAATGTCATAATATAGTATGTCGTCCAAAATGACACAAAAATCTCATGGTATAGTATGTCGTGCAAAATAACACAAAAATGTCACAGTATAGTATGCTGTACAAAATGAGACTAAAATGTCATAGTATAGTATGTTGTCCAAAATCACCAAAAAATGTCATAGTATTTTATGTTGTCCAAAATTAGACAATATCACAGCATAGTATGCCGTACAAAATTAGACAAAAATTTCATAGTATAGTATGTTGTCGAAAAGAGACAAAAACGACATAGTATAGAATCTCGTCTAAAATACTTCTGTACGCTCAGTGCTTGATTTTGCAATGATTTTACTGTTGGCATATGTTTTTATTTTTTTGTATCTGTAATTGTGCACATTCAGCTGAGATAATGCAGTTTCTTACTTTCTACTTTCCCATAATATAAACCTCACTAATGAAGTTATATTCTTTTAAGTTATACTTCTATACTCAGTGTTTGATTTTGCAATGGTTTCACTCTTTGGATGTGTTTTTCTATTTTTGTTTGTTTGTGTTCGTATCAAGCTGAGATAAGGCTGTTTTCGAATGTTTGTCTTTTTTCTGCTGTCCCATAATATAAACATCCCTTATGAAGTTAACATCTTATAAGATATACTTCTATACTCTCAGTGTTTGATTTTGCAATGACTTCACAGTTTGGATGTGTTTTACTATTTTTGTTTGTTTGTGTTCGTATCAAGCTGAGATAAGGCTGTTTTCGAATGTTTGTCTTTTTTCTGCTGTCCCATAATATAAACATCCCTTATGAAGTTAACTCCTTTTAAGTTATACGCCAGAAGCTCAGTGTTTGATTTTGCAATGATTTCAATGTTTGGATGTGTTTTTTTATTGGTTGATGTTTTTATGCGTATTCAGCTGAGATAAGGCTGTTTTCGAATGTTTTTCTTATTTCTACTGTCCCAAAATATAAACCTCACTAATAAAGTTAACATCTCATAAGATATACTTCTATACTCTCAGTGTTTGATTTTGCAATGACTTCACAGTTTGAATGTGTTTTTCTATTTTAGAGTGTTTGTGTTCGTATCAAGCTGAGATAAGGCTGTTTTCGAATGTATGTCTTTTTTCTGCTGTCCCATAATATAAACCTCACTAATGAAGTTAACATCTTATAAGATATACTTCTATACTCAGTGTTTGATTTTGCAATGGTTTCACTCTTTGGATGTGTTTTTCTATTTTTGTTTATTTGTGTTCGTATAAAGCTGAGATAAGGCTGTTTTCGAATGTTTGTCTTTTTTCTGCTGTCCCATAATATAAACATCCCTTATGAAGTTAACATCTTATAAGATATACTTCTATAGTCTCAGTGTTTTATTTTGCAATTGGTTCACTCTTTGGATGCGTTTCTGTATTGGTGTATGTTTGTGTTCGTATTCTGCTGGGATAAAGCTGTTTTCGAATGTTTGTCTTTTTTCTGCTATCCCATAATATAAACATCCCTTATGAAGTTAACTTCTTTTAAGATATACTTCTATACCTTCACTGTTTGATTTTGCAGTGGTTTCACTCTTTGGATGCGTTTTTTTATTGGTTGATGTTTGTATGCGTATTCAGCTGAGATAAGGCTGTTTGCGAATGTTTTTCTTTTTTCTACTGTCCCATAATATAAACCTCACTAATGATGTTAACATCTTATAAGATATACTTCTATACTCTCAGTGTTTGATTTTGCAATGACTTCACACTTTGGATGTGTTTTACTATTTTTGTTTGTTTGTGTTCGTATCAAGCTGAGATAAGGCTGTTTTTGGATGTTTTTCTTTTTTCTACTGTCCCATAATATAAACCTCACTAATGAAGTTAACTTCTTTTAAGTTATACGCCAGAAGCTCAGTGTTTGATTTTGCAATGATTTCAATGTTTGGATGTGTTTTTTTATTGGTTGATGTTTGTATGCGTATTCAGCTGAGATAAGGCTGTTTGCGAATGTTTTTCTTTTTTCTACTGTCCCATAATATAAACCTCACTAATGAAGTTATATTCTTTTAAGTTATACTTCTATACTCTCAGTGTTTGATTTTGCAATGGGTTCACTCTTTGGATGCGTTTCTGTATTGGTGTATGTTTGTGTTCGTATTCTGCTGGGATAAAGCTGTTTTCGAATGTTTGTCTTTTTTCTACTGTCCCATAATATAAACCTCACTAATAAAGTTAACATCTTATAAGATATACTTCTATACTCAGTGTTTGATTTTGCAATGACTTCACAGTTTGGATGTGTTTTTCTATTTTTGTTTGTTTGTGTTCGTATCAAGCTGAGATAAGGCTGTTTTCGAATGTTTGTCTTTTTTCTGCTGTCCCATAATATAAACATCCCTTATGAAGTTAACTCCTTTTAAGTTATACGCCAGAAGCTCAGTGTTTGATTTTGCAATGATTTCAATGTTTGGATGTGTTTTTTTATTGGTTGATGTTTTTATGCGTATTCAGCTGAGATAAGGCTGTTTTCGAATGTTTTTCTTATTTCTACTGTCCCAAAATATAAACCTCACTAATAAAGTTAACATCTCATAAGATATACTTCTATACTCTCAGTGTTTGATTTTGCAATGACTTCACAGTTTGAATGTGTTTTACTATTTTAGAGTGTTTGTGTTCGTATCAAGCTGAGATAAGGCTGTTTTCGAATGTTTGTCTTTTTTCTGCTGTCCCATAATATAAACCTCACTAATGAAGTTAACATCTCATAAGATATACTTCTATACTCTCAGTGTTTGATTTTGCAATGACTTCACAGTTTGAATGTGTTTTTCTATTTTAGAGTGTTTGTGTTCGTATCAAGCTGAGATAAGGCTGTTTTCGAATGTATGTCTTTTTTCTGCTGTCCCATAATATAAACCTCACTAATGAAGTTAACATCTTATAAGATATACTTCTATACTCAGTGTTTGATTTTGCAATGGTTTCACTCTTTGGATGTGTTTTTCTATTTTTGTTTGTTTGTGTTCGTATCAAGCTGAGATAAGGCTGTTTTTGGATGTTTTTCTTTTTTCTACTGTCCCATAATATAAACCTCACTAATGATGTTAACTTCTTATAAGATATACTTCTATAGTCACAGTGTTTTATTTTGCAATTGGTTCACTCTTTGGATGCGTTTCTGTATTGGTGTATGTTTGTGTTCGTATTCTGCTGGGATAAAGCTGTTTTCGAATGTTTGTCTTTTTTCTGCTATCCCATAATATAAACATCCCTTATGAAGTTAACTTTTTTTAAGATATACTTCTATACCTTCACTGTTTGATTTTGCAGTGGTTTCACTCTTTGGATGCGTTTTTTTATTGGTTGATGTTTGTATGCGTATTCAGTTGAGATAAGGCTGTTTGCGAATGTTTTTCTTTTTTCTACTGTCCCATAATATAAACCTCACTAATGATGTTAACATCTTATAAGATATACTTCTATACTCTCAGTGTTTGATTTTGCAATGACTTCACAGTTTGGATGTGTTTTTCTATTTTTGTTTGTTTGTGTTCGTATCAAGCTGAGATAAGGCTGTTTCGAATGTTTGTCTTTTTTCTGCTATCCCATAATATAAACATCCCTTATGAAGTTAACTTCTTAAAAGATATACTTCTATACTCAGTGTTTGATTTTGCAATGACTTGACAGTTTGGATGTGTTTTTCTATTTTTGTTTGTTTGTGTTCGTATCAAGCTGAGATAAGGCTGTTTCGAATGTTTGTCTTTTTTCTGCTGTCCCATAATATAAACCTCACTAATTAAGTTAACATCTTATAAGATATACTTCTATAGTCTCAGTGTTTTATTTTGCAATGGGTTCACTCTTTGGATGCGTTTCTGTATTGGTGTATGTTTGTGTTCGTATTCTGCTGGGATAAAGCTGTTTTCGAATGTTTGTCTTTTTTCTACTGTCCCATAATATAAACCTCACTAATGAAGTTAACATCTTATAAGATATACTTCTATACTCAGTGTTTGATTTTGCAATGACTTCACAGTTTGGATGTGTTTTTATATTTTTGTCTGTTTGTGTTCGTATCAAGCTGAGATAAGGCTGTTTTTGGATGTTTTTCTTTTTTCTACTGTCCCATAATATAAACCTCACTAATGAAGTTAACATCTTATAAGATATACTTCTATACTCAGTGTTTGATTTTGCAATGACTTGACGGTTTGGATGTGTTTTTCTATTTTAGAGTGTTTGTGTTCGTATCAAGCTGAGATAAGGCTGTTTTCGAATGTTTGTCTTTTTTCTGCTGTCCCATAATATAAACCTCACTAATGAAGTTAACTTCTTATAAGATATACTTCTATACTCAGTGTTTGATTTTGCAATGGTTTCACTCTTTGGATGTGTTTTTCTATTTTTGTTTATTTGTGTTCGTATCAAGCTGAGATAAGGCTGTTTTCGAATGTTTGTCTTTTTTCTGCTGTCCCATAATATAAACATCCCTTATGAAGTTAACATCTTATAAGATATACTTCTATAGTCTCAGTGTTTTATTTTGCAATTGGTTCACTCTTTGGATGCGTTTCTGTATTGGTGTATGTTTGTGTTCGTATTCTGCTGGGATAAAGCTGTTTTCGAATGTTTGTCTTTTTTCTGCTATCCCATAATATAAACATCCCTTATGAAGTTAACTTCTTTTAAGATATACTTCTATACCTTCACTGTTTGATTTTGCAGTGGTTTCACTCTTTGGATGTGTTTTTTTATTGGTTGATGTTTGTATGCGTATTCAGCTGAGATAAGGCTGTTTGCGAATGTTTTTCTTTTTTCTACTGTCCCATAATATAAACCTCACTAATGATGTTAACATCTTATAAGATATACTTCTATACTCTCAGTGTTTGATTTTGCAATGACTTCACAGTTTGGATGTGTTTTACTATTTTTGTTTGTTTGTGTTCGTATCAAGCTGAGATAAGGCTGTTTTTGGATGTTTTTCTTTTTTCTACTGTCCCATAATATAAACCTCACTAATGAAGTTAACTTCTTATAAGATATACTTCTATAGTCACAGTGTTTTATTTTGCAATTGGTTCACTCTTTGGATGCGTTTCTGTATTGGTGTATGTTTGTGTTCGTATTCTGCTGGGATAAAGCTGTTTTCGAATGTTTGTCTTTTTTCTGCTATCCCATAATATAAACATCCCTTATGAAGTTAACTTCTTTTAAGATATACTTCTATACCTTCACTGTTTGATTTTGCAGTGGTTTCACTCTTTGGATGCGTTTTTTTATTGGTTGATGTTTGTATGCGTATTCAGTTGAGATAAGGCTGTTTGCGAATGTTTTTCTTTTTTCTACTGTCCCATAATATAAACCTCACTAATGATGTTAACATCTTATAAGATATACTTCTATACTCTCAGTGTTTGATTTTGCAATGACTTCACAGTTTGGATGTGTTTTTCTATTTTTGTTTGTTTGTGTTCGTATCAAGCTGAGATAAGGCTGTTTCGAATGTTTGTCTTTTTTCTGCTGTCCCATAATATAAACATCCCTTATGAAGTTAACTTCTTAAAAGATATACTTCTATACTCAGTGTTTGATTTTGCAATGACTTGACAGTTTGGATGTGTTTTTCTATTTTTGTTTGTTTGTGTTCGTATCAAGCTGAGATAAGGCTGTTTCGAATGTTTGTCTTTTTTCTGCTGTCCCATAATATAAACCTCACTAATTAAGTTAACATCTTATAAGATATACTTCTATAGTCTCAGTGTTTTATTTTGCAATGGGTTCACTCTTTGGATGCGTTTCTGTATTGGTGTATGTTTGTGTTCGTATTCTGCTGGGATAAAGCTGTTTTCGAATGTTTGTCTTTTTTCTACTGTCCCATAATATAAACCTCACTAATGAAGTTAACATCTTATAAGATATACTTCTATACTCAGTGTTTGATTTTGCAATGACTTCACAGTTTGGATGTGTTTTTATATTTTTGTCTGTTTGTGTTCGTATCAAGCTGAGATAAGGCTGTTTTTGGATGTTTTTCTTTTTTCTACTGTCCCATAATATAAACCTCACTAATGAAGTTAACATCTTATAAGATATACTTCTATAGTCTCAGTGTTTTATTTTGCAATGACTTCACAGTTTGGATGTGTTTTTCTATTTTTGTTTGTTTGTGTTCGTATCAAGCTGAGATAAGGCTGTTTTCGAATGTTTGTCTTTTTTCTGCTATCCCATAATATAAACATCCCTTATGAAGTTAACTTCTTTTAAGATATACTTCTATACCTTCACTGTTTGATTTTGCAGTGGTTTCACTCTTTGGATGCGTTTTTTTATTGGTTGATGTTTGTATGCGTATTCAGTTGAGATAAGGCTGTTTGCGAATGTTTTTCTTTTTTCTACTGTCCCATAATATAAACCTCACTAATGATGTTAACATCTTATAAGATATACTTCTATACTCTCAGTGTTTGATTTTGCAATGACTTCACAGTTTGGATGTGTTTTACTATTTTTGTTTGTTTGTGTTCGTATCAAGCTGAGATAAGGCTGTTTTTGGATGTTTTTCTTTTTTCTACTGTCCCATAATATAAACCTCACTAATGAAGTTAACTTCTTATAAGATATACTTCTATAGTCACAGTGTTTTATTTTGCAATTGGTTCACTCTTTGGATGCGTTTCTGTATTGGTGTATGTTTGTGTTCGTATTCTGCTGGGATAAAGCTGTTTTCGAATGTTTGTCTTTTTTCTGCTATCCCATAATATAAACATCCCTTATGAAGTTAACTTCTTTTAAGATATACTTCTATACCTTCACTGTTTGATTTTGCAGTGGTTTCACTCTTTGGATGCGTTTTTTTATTGGTTGATGTTTGTATGCGTATTCAGTTGAGATAAGGCTGTTTGCGAATGTTTTTCTTTTTTCTACTGTCCCATAATATAAACCTCACTAATGATGTTAACATCTTATAAGATATACTTCTATACTCTCAGTGTTTGATTTTGCAATGACTTCACAGTTTGGATGTGTTTTTCTATTTTTGTTTGTTTGTGTTCGTATCAAGCTGAGATAAGGCTGTTTTCGAATGTTTGTCTTTTTTCTTTTATCCCATAATATAAACATCCCTTATGAAGTTAACTTCTTTTAAGATATACTTCTATACCTTCACTGTTTGATTTTGCAGTGGTTTCACTCTTTGGATGCGTTTTTTTATTGGTTGATGTTTGTATGCGTATTCAGTTGAGATAAGGCTGTTTGCGAATGTTTTTCTTTTTTCTACTGTCCCATAATATAAACCTCACTAATGATGTTAACATCTTATAAGATATACTTCTATACTCTCAGTGTTTGATTTTGCAATGACTTCACAGTTTGGATGTGTTTTTCTATTTTTGTTTGTTTGTGTTCGTATCAAGCTGAGATAAGGCTGTTTCGAATGTTTGTCTTTTTTCTGCTGTCCCATAATATAAACCTCACTAATGAAGTTAACATCTCATAAGATATACTTCTATTACTCTCAGTGTTTGATTTTGCAATGACTTCACAGTTTGAATGTGTTTTTCTATTTTAGAGTGTTTGTGTTCGTATCAAGCTGAGATTAGGCTGTATTCGAATGTATGTCTTTTTTCTGCTGTCACATAATATAAACCTCACTAATGAAGTTAACATCTTATAAGATATACTTCTATACTCAGTGTTTGATTTTGCAATGGTTTCACTCTTTGGATGTGTTTTTCTATTTTTGTTTGTTTGTGTTCGTATCAAGCTGAGATAAGGCTGTTTTCGAATGTTTGTCTTTTTTCTGCTGTCCCATAATATAAACATCCCTTATGAAGTTAACATCTTATAAGATATACTTCTATAGTCTCAGTGTTTTATTTTGCAATTGGTTCACTCTTTGGATGCGTTTCTGTATTGGTGTATGTTTGTGTTCGTATTCTGCTGGGATAAAGCTGTTTTCGAATGTTTGTCTTTTTTCTGCTATCCCATAATATAAACATCCCTTATGAAGTTAACTTCTTTTAAGATATACTTCTATACCTTCACTGTTTGATTTTGCAGTGGTTTCACTCTTTGGATGCGTTTTTTTATTGGTTGATGTTTGTATGCGTATTCAGTTGAGATAAGGCTGTTTGCGAATGTTTTTCTTTTTTCTACTGTCCCATAATATAAACCTCACTAATGATGTTAACATCTTATAAGATATACTTCTATACTCTCAGTGTTTGATTTTGCAATGACTTCACAGTTTGGATGTGTTTTTTTATTTTTGTTTGTTTGTGTTCGTATCAAGCTGAGATAAGGCTGTTTCGAATGTTTGTCTTTTTTCTGCTGTCCCATAATATAAACCTCACTAATGAAGTTAACATCTCATAAGATATACTTCTATTACTCTCAGTGTTTGATTTTGCAATGACTTCACAGTTTGAATGTGTTTTTCTATTTTAGAGTGTTTGTGTTCGTATCAAGCTGAGATTAGGCTGTATTCGAATGTATGTCTTTTTTCTGCTGTCACATAATATAAACCTCACTAATGAAGTTAACATCTTATAAGATATACTTCTATACTCAGTGTTTGATTTTGCAATGGTTTCACTCTTTGGATGTGTTTTTCTATTTTTGTTTGTTTGTGTTCGTATCAAGCTGAGATAAGGCTGTTTTCGAATGTTTGTCTTTTTTCTGCTGTCCCATAATATAAACATCCCTTATGAAGTTAACATCTTATAAGATATACTTCTATAGTCTCAGTGTTTTATTTTGCAATTGGTTCACTCTTTGGATGCGTTTCTGTATTGGTGTATGTTTGTGTTCGTATTCTGCTGGGATAAAGCTGTTTTCGAATGTTTGTCTTTTTTCTGCTATCCCATAATATAAACATCCCTTATGAAGTTAACTTCTTTTAAGATATACTTCTATACCTTCACTGTTTGATTTTGCAGTGGTTTCACTCTTTGGATGCGTTTTTTTATTGGTTGATGTTTGTATGCGTATTCAGTTGAGATAAGGCTGTTTGCGAATGTTTTTCTTTTTTCTACTGTCCCATAATATAAACCTCACTAATGATGTTAACATCTTATAAGATATACTTCTATACTCTCAGTGTTTGATTTTGCAATGACTTCACAGTTTGGATGTGTTTTTCTATTTTTGTTTGTTTGTGTTCGTATCAAGCTGAGATAAGGCTGTTTCGAATGTTTGTCTTTTTTCTGCTATCCCATAATATAAACATCCCTTATGAAGTTAACTTCTTAAAAGATATACTTCTATACTCAGTGTTTGATTTTGCAATGACTTGACAGTTTGGATGTGTTTTTCTATTTTTGTTTGTTTGTGTTCGTATCAAGCTGAGATAAGGCTGTTTCGAATGTTTGTCTTTTTTCTGCTGTCCCATAATATAAACCTCACTAATTAAGTTAACATCTTATAAGATATACTTCTATAGACTCAGTGTTTTATTTTGCAATGGGTTCACTCTTTGGATGCGTTTCTGTATTGGTGTATGTTTGTGTTCGTATCAAGCTGGGATAAAGCTGTTTTCGAATGTTTGTCTTTTTTCTACTGTCCCATAATATAAACCTCACTAATGAAGTTAACATCTTATAAGATATACTTCTATACTCAGTGTTTGATTTTGCAATGACTTCACAGTTTGGATGTGTTTTCATATTTGTGTCTGTTTTTGTTCGTATCAAGCTGAGATAATGCTGTTTTTGGATGTTTTTCTTTTTTCTGCTGTCCCATAATATAAACCTCACTAATGAAGTTAACATCTTATAAGATATACTTCTATACTCTCAGTGTTTGATTTTGCAATGACTTCACAGTTTGGATGTGTTTTTCTATTTTTGTTTGTTTGTGTTCGTATCAAGCTGAGATAAGGCTGTTTTCGAATGTTTGTCTTTTTTCTGCTGTCCCATAATATAAACATCCCTTATGAAGTTAACTTCTTTTAAGATATACTTCTATACCTTCACTGTTTGATTTTGCAGTGGTTTCACTTTTTGGATGCGTTTTTTTATTGGTTGATGTTTGTATGCGTATTCAGTTGAGATAAGGCTGTTTGCGAATGTTTTTCTTTTTTCTACTGTCCCATAATATAAACCTCACTAATGATGTTAACATCTTATAAGATATACTTCTATACTCTCAGTGTTTGATTTTGCAATGACTTCACAGTTTGGATGTGTTTTTCTATTTTTGTTTGTTTGTGTTCGTATCAAGCTGAGATAAGGCTGTTTCGAATGTTTGTCTTTTTTCTGCTGTCCCATAATATAAACATCCCTTATGAAGTTAACTTCTTAAAAGATATACTTCTATACTCAGTGTTTGATTTTGCAATGACTTGACAGTTTGGATGTGTTTTTCTATTTTTGTTTGTTTGTGTTCGTATCAAGCTGAGATAAGGCTGTTTCGAATGTTTGTCTTTTTTCTGCTGTCCCATAATATAAACCTCACTAATGAAGTTAACATCTTATAAGATATACTTCTATAGTCTCAGTGTTTTATTTTGCAATGGGTTCACTCTTTGGATGCGTTTCTGTATTGGTGTATGTTTGTGTTCGTATTCTTCTGGGATAAAGCTGTTTTCGAATGTTTGTATTTTTTCTACTGTCCCATAATATAAACCTCACTAATGAAGTTAACATCTTATGAGATATACTTCTATACTCTGTGTTTGATTTTGCAATGACTTCACAGTTTGGATGTGTTTTTATATTTTTGTCTGTTTGTGTTCGTATCAAGCTGAGATGAGGCTGTTTTTGGATGTTTTTCTTTTTTCTACTGTCCCATAATATAAACCTCACTAATGAAGTTAACATCTTATAAGATATACTTCTATAGTCTCAGTGTTTTATTTTGCAATGGGTTCTCTCTTTGGATGCGTTTCTGTATTGGTGTATGTTTGTGTTCGTATGCTGCTGGGATAAAGCTGTTTTCGAATGTTTGTCTTTTTTCTGCTATCCCATAATATAAACATCCCTTATGAAGTTAACTTATTTTAAGATATACTTCGATACCTTCACTGTTTGATTTTGCAGTGGTTTCACTCTTTGGATGCGTTTTTTTATTGGTTGATGTTTGTATGCGTATTCAGCTGAGATAAGGCTGTTTGCGAATGTTTTTCTTTTTTCTACTGTCCCATAATATAAACCTCACTAATGAAGTTAACATCTCATAAGATATACTTCTATACTCTCAGTGTTTGATTTTGCAATGACTTCACAGTTTGAATGTGTTTTTCTATTTTAGAGTGTTTGTGTTCGTATCAACCTGAGATAAGGCTGTTTTCGAATGTTTGTCTTTTTTCTGCTGTCCCATAATATAAACCTCACTAATGAAGTTAAACTTATTTAAGATATACTTCTTTACCTTCACTGTTTGATTTTGCAATGGTTTCACTCTTTTGATGCGTTTCTGTATTGGTGTATGTTTGTGTGCGTATTCAGCTGGGATCAAGCTGTTTTCGAAGGTTTGTCTTTTTTCTGCTGTCCCATAATATAAACCTCACCAATGAAGTTAACTTCTTTTAAGTTATACGCCAGAAGCTTAGTGTTTGGTTTTGCAATAATTTCACAGTTTGGATGTGTTTTCTATTGGTGTCTTTTTGTTTGCGCATTCATCCAAGATAAGAATGTATTCGAATGTTTTTCTTTTTTCTGCTGTCCCATAATATAAAACTCACTAATGAAGTGAAAATCTTATAAGATTTTGCAATGGTTTCACTCTTTTGATGCGTTTCTGTATTGGTATTCAGCTGAGATCAGGCTGTTTCCTGATTTTTTTGTATTTTTTTAATGTCCCATAATATAAACCTCACTAATGAAGTTAACATCTTATAAGATGTACTTCTGAAACCTGAGTGTTTGATTTTGCAATGATTTCACAGTCTGGATGTGTTTTACTATTGGTGTCTGTTTGTGTGCGTATTCAGCTAAGAATAAGGATGTATAATATAGTATGTCATCCAAAATGACACAAAAATGTCAAAGTATAGTATGTTGTCCAAAATTTGACGAAAATGTCATAGTATAGTACGTCATCCAAAATTACACAAAAATGTCATAATATAGTATGTAGTCCAAAATGACATAAAAATGTCATAGTTTAGTATGTTGTCCAAAATTAGACAAAAATGTCATAGTGTAGTATGTCGTCCAAAATGACACAAAAATGTCATAGTATAGAATGTCGGCCAAAATTACACAAAAATGTCATAGTATAGTATGTTGTCCAAAATTAGACAAAAATTTCATAGTATAGTATGTCATCCAAAATGACACAAAAATGTCACAGTATAGTACACCGTAAAAAATTAGACAAAAATGTCATAGTATAGTATGTCGTCCAAAATAAGACAAAAATGTCATAGTATAGTATGTCTTCCAAAATAACTAAAAAATGTCATAGTATAGCATGTTGTCCAAAATTAGACAAAAATATCATAGTATAGTATGTCATCCAAAATGACACAAAAATGTCATAGTATAGTATGTCGTCCAAAATGACACAAAAATGACACCGTATAGTATGTTGTCCAAAATTAGACAAAAATGTCAAAGTATAGTATGTTGTCCAAAATTAGACAAAAATGTCATATAGTATGTAGTCCAAAATGACACAAAAATGTCATAGTATAGTATGTCATCCAAAATGAGACAAAAATGTAATAGTATAGTATGTTGTCCAAAATGACACAAAAATGTCATAGTATAGTATGTTGTCCAAAATTAGACAAAAATGTCATAATATACAATGTCTTCTAAAATGACACAAAAATGTCACAGTATAGTATGTCGTCCAAAATGAGACAAAAATGTCACAGTATAGTATGTCATCCAAAATGACACAAAAATGTCATAGTATAGTATGTCATCCAAAATGACACAAAAATGTCATGGTATAGTATGTCATCCAAAATGACACAAAAATGTCATAGTAAAGTATGTCATCCAAAAATGACCTTAAAAATGTCATAGTATAGTATAAGCTGCCCAAAAATTAGATGTAAAATGTCATAGTATAGTATGTCGTCCAAAATGACACAAAAATGTCACAGTATAGTATGTCATCCAAATGACACAAAAATGTCATAGTATAAAGAGGTCCAAAAATGACACAAAACAAGTCATAGTATAGTACGTCGTCCAAAATTAGACAAAAATGTCATAGTATAGTATGTCATCCAAAATGACACAAAAATGTCATAGTATAGTATGTCGTCCAAATGTCACAGTATAGGATGTTGTCCAAAATTAGACAAAAATGTCATAGTATAGTATGTCGTCCAAAATGACATAAAAATGTCATAGTATAGTATGTTGTCCAAAATTAGACAAAAATGTCATAGTGTAGCATGTAGTGCAAAAATCTCAAAATTGTCATAGTATAGTATGACACCCAAAATGACACAAAAATGTCATAGTATAGTATGTTGTCCAAAATTAGACAAAAATGTCATAGTATAGTATGTCATCCAAAATGACACAAAAATGTCATAATATAGTATGTAGTCCAAAATGACACAAAAATGTCATAGTTTAGTATGTTGTCCAAAATTAGACAAAAATGTCACAGTATAGTATGTTGCCCAAAATTAGACAAATATGTCAGAGTATAGTATGTCGTCCAAAATAACTAAAAAATGTCATGTTAGTATGTCATCCAAAATGACACAAAAATGTCATAGTATAGTATGTTGTCCAAAATTAGACAAAAATGTCATAGTATAGTATGTCGTCCAAAATGACATAAAAATGTCATTGTATAGTATGTTGTCCAAAATTAGACAAAAATGTCATAGTATAGTATGTCGTCCAAAATGACACAAAAATGTCATAGTGTAGTATGTTGCCCAAAATTAGACAAAAATGTCATTGTATAGTATGTCGTCCAAAATGACACAAAAATATCATAGTGTAGTATGTTGCCCAAAATTAGATAAAAATGTCACAGTATAATATGTTGTCCGAAATAACTAAAAAATGTCATGTTAGTATGTCATCCAAAATGACACAAAAATGTCATAGTATAGTATTTCGTCCAAAATGACACAAAAATGTCATAGTGTATTATGCTGCCCAAAATTAGACAAAATGTCATAGTGCTAGTATGTCATCCAAATGAACAAAAATGTCATAGTATAGTATGTCGTGTCCAAAATGACACAAAATATCACAGTATAGTATGTCGTCCAAAATGAGACAAAAATGTCATAGTTTAGTATGTTGTCAAAAATCACCAAAAAATGTCATAGTATAGTATGTCATCCAAAATCATCAAAAAATTCCAAAGGATAGTATGTCATCCAAAATGAGACAAAATCGACATAGTATAGTATGTCGTCCAAAATAATAAAAAATTGTCATATTATAGTATGTTGTCCAAAATAAGACAAAATGTCATAGTATAGTACGTTGTCTAAAATGAGACAAAAATGGCATACTCGTCCAAAATAACTCAAATATGTTATAGTATAGCATGTCGTCCAAAATCACTCAAAAATGTCATAGTATAGTATGTCCTCCAAAATAATTCAAACATGTCACAATATAGTATGTCATCCAAAATAACTCAAAAAATGTCATCGTATAGTATGTTGTCCAAAATCATTCAAAATGTCATAGTATAGTATGTCATCCAAAATCACTCAAAAATGTCCTAGTATAGTAAGTCGTCAAAAAAGAAACAAAAACGTCAGAGTATGTCCTCCAAAATGAGACAAAAATGTCTTTGTATAGTATGTAGTCCAAAATGAGACAAAAAAGTCATAGTATAGTATGTCCTCCAAAATGAGACAAAAATGTCTTAGTATAGTATGTCCTCAAAAATAATTCAAAAACGTCATACTATAGTACGTTGTCCAAAATGGGACAAAATGTCATTCATAGTATACTATGTCGTCCGAAATGAGATAAAAACATCATAGTATAGTATTTTGTCCAAAATGTGACAAAAACATCATAGTATAGTATTTCGTCCAAAATGTGACAAAAACATCATATTATAGTATGTTGTGAAAAATGAGACAAAATTGTCATATTATAGTATGTCGTTCAGAAAGACACAAAAATATCATAGTATAGTATGTCGTTCAGAATGACACAAAAATGTCATAGTATAGTTTGTTGTCCAAAATGAGACAAAAACGTCATAGTATAGTATGTTGTCCAAAATGAGACAAAA
>NW_025321657.1:0-2405 GCF_019176455.1 Solea senegalensis | reverse complement strand
TCAGTGTTTGATTTTGCAAAGATTTCACTGTTCGGATGTGTTTTTCTATCTGTACCTGTTTTTGTGCACATTCAGCTGAGATAAGGATTTTTCTGATATTTTTCATTTTTCCACTGTCCCATAACATAAACCTCACAAATGAAGTTAAAATCTTATAAGATATAGTTATATACCCTCAGTGTTTGATTTTGCAAAGATTTCACTGTTTGGATGTGTTTTTCTATTTGTGTCTGTTTTTGTGCGCATTCAGCAGGGATAGGGCTGTTTTCTCATTTTTTTCAATTTTCTACTGTCCCATAACAAAAAACCTCACAAATAAAGTTAAAATCTAAAAGATAAAGTTATATACCCTCAGTGTTTGATTTTTGCAATGATTTCACTGTTTGCATGTGCTTTTTCTATTTGTGTCTGCTTTTTGGCAATATCTGAAGCAGATAATGGTTGTTTCGATTTTTTCTTATTCCTTTCCTACTGTCCCATAACATAAACCTCATAAATAAAGTTAAAATCTTATAAGATATACTTCTGTACACTCAGTGTTTGATTTTGCAATGATTTCACTGTTTGGATGTGTTTTTCTATTTGTGTCTGTTTCTGTGCGCATTCAGCAGGGATAGGGCTGTTTTCTCATTTTTTTTCAATTTTCCACTGTCCCATAACAAAAAACCTCACAAATAAAGTTAAAATCTATGATATAGTTATATACCTTTCAGTGTTTGATTTTGGCAAATGATTTCACCGTTTGGATGTGTTTTTCTATTTGTGTATGTTTTTGTGCACATTCAGCTGAGATAAGGATTTTTCAGATTTTTTTTTCATTCTTCTACTGTCCCATAACATAAACCTCACAAATAAAGTTAAAATCTTATGAGATATAGTTATATACATTCAGTGTTTGATTTTGCAAAGATTTCACTGTTCGGATGTGTTTTTCTATGTGTGTCTGTTTTTGTGCACATTCAGCAGGGATACGGCTGTTTTCTGATTTTTTTTCATTCTTCTAATGTCCCATAACATAAACCTCACAAATAAAGTTAAAATCTATAAGATATAGTTATATTCCCTCAGTGTTTTGATTCAGGAGAGATAAGGATTTTTTCTGATATTTTTCATTTTCCTACTGTCCCATAACATAAACCTCATGAATAAAGTTAACATCTTATAAGATATACTTCTGTACCCTCAGTGTTTGATTTTGCAATGATTTCACTGTTTGCATGTGTTTTTCTATCTGTGTCTGTTTTTGTGCACATTCAGCAGGGATACGGCTGTTTTCTGATATTTTTTCATTCTTCTTCTGTCCCATAACATAAACCTCACAAATAAAGTTAAAATCTATAAGATATAGTTATATACCCTCAGTCTTTGATTTTGCAAAGATTTCACTGTTCGGATGTGTTTTTCTATTTGTCTGTTTTTGTGCACATTCAGCAGGGATACGGCTGTTTTCTCATTTTTTTCGATTTTCTACTGTCCCATAACATAAACCTCACAAATAAAGTTAAAATCTTATAAGATATACTTCTGTACCCTCAGTGTTTGATTTTGCAAAGATTTCACTGTTGGGATGTGTTTTTCTATTTGTGTCTGTTTTTGTGCACATTCAGCAGGGATACGGCTGTTTTCTGATTTTTTTTCATTCTTCTAATGTCCCATAACATAAACCTCACAAGTAAAGTAAAAATCTTATAAGATATAGTTATATACCCTCAGTGTTTGATTTTGCAATAATTTCACTGTTTGCATGTGTTTTTCTATCTGCGTCTGTTTTTGTGCACATTCAGCTGACATAAGTATTTTTCCGATATTTTTCATTTTTCTACTTTTGTCCATAACATAAACCTCTGCAAAGTTGAAATCTTATAAAAATATAGTTATATATCCTCAGTGTTTAATTTTGCAATGATTTTCACTGTTTGCATGTGTTTTCTCTTATCTGTATCTGTTTTTTGTACTTTCAATCAGCTGAGATAAGAGATTTTCTGATATATTCCATTTTTCACTGTCATAACATAAACCTAACAAATAAAGTTGAAATCTTATAAGATATACTTCTGTCCCCTCAGTGTTTGATTTTGCAAAGATTTCACTGTTCGGATGTGTTTTTATATGGTTGTTTCCTGATTTTTTTCATTCTTCTAATGTCCCATAACATAAACCTCACAAATAAAGTTAAAATCTTATAAGATATAGTTATATACCCTCAGTGTTTGATTTTGCAATAATTTCACTGTTTGCATGTGTTTTTTCTATCTGCGTCTGTTTTTGTGCACATTCAGCTGACATAAGTATTTTTCTGATATTTTTCATTTTTCTACTGTCCCATAACATAAACCTCACAAATAAAGTTGAAATCTTATAAAATATAGTTATATAACCTCAGTGTTTGATTTTGCAATGATTTC
>NW_025321656.1:0-11591 GCF_019176455.1 Solea senegalensis | reverse complement strand
GTGAGTGTGAGAGTGAATGGTTGTTTATCTTTAGCTGTGTGTGGCCCTGCGATGGACTGGCGAACTGTCCAGGGTGTACCCCGCCTATCGCCCGATGTTGCTGAGATTGGCACAGCATCCCCGCGACCCTCTGGTGAAGGATAAAGCGGTTAGATGATGACTGACTGACTGATACTATACTATTACATTATTGAGTTGTTTTGGACGACATTCTATACTATGACATTTTTGTCTCATTTTGTAAGACATATATGACATATTTTTGTGATTTTGGACAACATACTATACAATGACATTTTATTGTTATTTTGGACGACATACTATACTATGACATGTCTATACTATGATATACTATGACTATGACATTCAAACAGTGAAGGAACGGAACTTCATTAGTTAGTTTTACATTATGGGACAGTAGAAATATGAAAAAAAATCAGGAAACAGCCTTATCTCAGATGAATGTGCACAAAAACAGATATAAAAGAAAAACACATCCAAACTGTGAGATCATTGCATAATCAAACAGTGAAGGTACAGAAGTATATCTTATAAGATGTCAACTTTATTTGTGAGGTTTATGTTATGGGACAGTAGAAAAATGAAAAAAATCAGAAAACAGCCTTATCCCTGCTGAATGCGCACAAAAACAGACACAAATAGAAAAACACATCCAAACAGTGGAATCATTGCAAAATCAAACACTGAATGTATAAAACTATATCTTATGAGATGTTAAATTTCATATTATAGGACAGTAGAAAAAAGATTAAAATACCCTCAATCAGTCTTAGTCCCTACTACACATACTGAAAAACAGATCCCTGGCTCAATGCCCTTATAATTTATTGAAGAAAAGACAGTTTCTTGCTTTTTTTACGTTTGAATTATACAGACTGTCCTTTTGGCTGCTGCACGGTGACCTTTGGACCCCATATTCAGAACAGAGGATCCTCTGTAGCCACTAAACAATAATCTGAAAAAAATATGAATAAAGTCCTCCAGAAAACTATTTGGTGCAATTTCAGCCTGACCTTTGACCTTTCCGAAGGTTACACAGGTCTGACACTCGGCACTCTAGATCAGCCTTAGTCCCTGATACACATATGGAAAAATCAGACTCCTGGCTCAATGCCTTTAGGAATTATAACAAAAAACACACCAGAAAGGCTGACCTTTGACCTTTCCATATGGAAAAATCAGACTCCTGGCTTAATGCCTTTACAAATTATTACCAATAACACACCTGAACGGCTGACCTTTGACCTTTCCAAAGGTTGCACAGGTCTGAAACTCTGCAACCTGGATAAGTCTTAGTCCCTGATACACATACAGAAAAATCAGACCCCTGAGTGAATGCCTTTAGAAATTATTACAAAAAACACACCCAAACGGCTGACCTTTGACCTTTCTGAAAGTTGCACGGGTCTGAAACTCAGCACCCTAGGTCAGAATTAGTCCCTGATACACGTACCGTAAAATCAGACTCCTGGCTCAATGCCTTCAGGAATTATTACAAAAAACACACCCGAACTGCTGACCTTTGACCTTTCCAAAGGTTGCACGGGTCTAAAACTCGGCACCCTGGATCAACCTTACTCCCCAGCACATAATGCAATACATCAGCATCCTGGCTAATGCCTTTAGAATTTTTACAAAAACACACCAACGCTGACTTTTGATTCCTTCGTACTGCGTCTAAAACCTCGGCACCCTGATCAACCTATCAATGCGACACGGGCGTAAATCGCCATCCTGGCTCAATGCCTTAGAACTTTACAAAAACACAATACCCAATCCACCGACCTTTGACCTTCACAAAAGGCTGCAATATGGCCCGAAATCAGCACCCCGGAAGTCCCAGACATACGAAAAATCGTGGACTCCTGGCTTAACGCTGCCTTTAGGAATTTTTACAAAAAACACACCCGAACGGCTGACCTTTGACCTTTCCAAAGGTTGCACAGGTCTGAAATTTGGCACCCTGGATCAGCCTTAGTCCCTGATACACATACGGAAAAATCAGACTCCTGGCTTAATGCCTTTAGGAATTATTACAAAAAACACACCAGAACGGCTGACCTTTGACCTTTCCAAAGGTTGCACAGGTCTGAAACTCGGCACCCTGGATCAACCTTAGTCCCTGATACACATAGGGAAAAAACATTTTCTAATTAAAAATACACTAATAGAAAAACACATCCAAACTGTAAAATCATTGCAAAATCAAACAATAAAGGTACAGAAGTATATCTTATAAGATGTTAACTTCATTTGTGAGGTTTATATTATGGGACAATAGAAAAATTAAATAAATCAGGAAACAGCCTTATCTCATCTGAATGCGCACAAAAACAGACACCAATAGAAAAACACATCCAAACAGTGAAATCATTGCAAAATCAAACACTGATGGAATAGAAGTATATCTTATAAGATGTTAACTTCATTTGTAAGGTTTATATTATGGGAGAGTAGAAAAATGAAAAAAAATCAGGAAACAACCTTATCTCAACTGAATACCCACACAAAAAGACACCAATAGAAAAACACATCCAGACAGTGAAATCATTCCAAAATCAAACACTGAGGGTACAGAAGTATTTTAGACGACATACTATACTATGACATTTTTGTCTCATTTTAGACAACATACTATACTATGATATTTTGGTGGGATTTTGGATGACATACTATACTATGACATTTTTGAGTTATTTGGGACGACATACTATACTATGACATTTTTGAGTTATTTTGCATGACATACTACTTTTTGACATTTTTGTCTCATTTTGAACGACATACGATACTATGACATTTTTGTCTAATTTTGGACGACATACTATACTATGACATTTTTGAGTTATTTTGCACGACATACTATACCATGAAATTTTTTTCTCATTTTGGACGACATAATATACTATGACATTTTTGTGTGATTTTTGACGACATACTATACTATGACATTATTGAATTGTTCTATACTATGGACAACATTCTAGACTATGACATGTCTATACTATGATATACTATGACTATGACATTCAAACAGTGAATGTACGGAAGTATAACTCATGAGATTTTAACTTCATTTGTGAGGTGTATGTTATGGGAGAGTAGAAGAATGGAAAAAATCAGGAAACAGCCTTATCTCAGCTGAATGCGCACACGAACAGACACCAATAGAAAAACACAATCAGAACAGTGAAATCATTGCAAAATCAAACAGTGAAGGTATAGAAGTATATCTTATAAGATGTTAACTTCATTTGTGAGGTTTATATTATGGGACAGTAGGAAAAAGAAAAACATCCGAAAACAGCCTTATTTCAGCTGAATACGCACGTGAAATGACACCAATAAAAAAACACATCCAAACTGTAAAATCATTGCAAAATCAAACACTGAGAGAACAGAAGTGTATCTTATAAGATGTTAACTTCATTTGTGAGGTTTATATTATGGGACAGTAGAAAAATGAAAACATTTAAGAAACAGCCTTATCTCAGCTGAATGTGCACAAAAACAGATACAAAAAGAAAAACATATGCCAACAGTAAAATCATTGCAAAATCAAACACTGAGGGTACAGAAGTATTTTAGACGACATACTATACTATGTCGTTTTTGTCTCATTTTGGACGACATACTATACTATGAAATTTTTCTCTCATTTTGGACGACATACGATACTATGACATTTTTGTCTAATTTTGGACGACATACTATACTATGACATTTTTTGGTGATTTTGGATAACATACTATACTATGACATTTTTGAGTTATTTTGAATGACAAACTATACTATGACATTTTTGTCTAATTTTGGACGACATACTACATACTATGACATTTTTTTTCTCATTTTGGACGACATATTATACTATGACATTTTTTTCTCATTTTGGACGACATACTATACTATGACATTTTTGAGTCATTTTGGACGACATACTATACTATGACATTTTTGAGTCATTTTTGACGACATACTATACTACGAGTTTTTTGTGTCATTTTGGACGACATACTATACTATGACATTATGGAGTTGTTTTGGATGACATTCTATTCTATGACATATTTTAGTTATTTTGGACGACATGCTATATTGTAACATTTTTATCTCATTTGGGAGGACATAGTATGCCATGAATGACATTTTGTCACATTGCACAGGTCTGAAACTCAGCACCCTGGATCAGCCTCAGTCCCTGATAAACATACGATAAAATCAGACTCCTGGCTCAATGCCTTTTGGAATTATTAGAAAAAACACACCCGAACTGCTGACCTTTGACCTTTACAAAGGTTGCACAGGTTTGATACTCAGCAACCTGGATCAGCCTTAGTCCCTGATACACATACGGAAAAATCAGACTTCTGGCTTAATGCCTTTAGGAATTATTACAAAAAACACACACAAACAGCTGACCTTTGACCTTTCAAAAGGTTGCACAGGTTTGAAACTCAGCACCCTGGATCAGCCTTAGTCCCTGATATACATACAGAAAAATCAGAGTCGTGGCTTAATGCCTTTAGGAATTATTACAAAAAACACACCCAAACGGCTGACCTTTGACCTTTCCAAAGTTTGCACGGGTCTGAAATTCGGCACCCTGGATCAGTCTTAGTCCCTGATACACATACTGAAAAACCAGACTCCTGGCTAATGCCTTCAAATACCAAAAACATTATCCAAACTGCTGACCTTGACCTTTCAAAAAGGTTGTCTGAAACTCGCACCCCACCAACCTGACTTCAATACTCATACTGATAAATCAGAATCCTGGCTTAATGCCTTTAGGAATTTTTACAAAAAACACACCCAAACGGATGACCTTTGACCTTTCCAAAGGTTGCATGGGTCTGAAACTTGGCACCCTGGATCAGCCTTAGTCCCTGATACACATACTGAAAAATCAGACTCCTGGCTTAATGCCTTTAGGAATTATTACAAAAAACACACCCGAACGGCTGACCTTTGACCTTTCCGAAGGTTGCACAGGTCTGAAACTCGGCACGCCAGATCAACCTTAGTCCTTGATACGCATACGTAGAAATCAGCATTCTGGTTCATTACCTTTAGGAATTATTGAAGAAAAGACAGTTTCCCACCTTTTTTACGTTTGAATTTTACGGACTGTCTTTTTTGCCGCTACGTGGAGACCTTTGACCCGAGGGCTCCCATATTCGGAACTAAACAATAATCTGGGGGAAAAAAGCCCAAAGTCTCATTTGTCCTATGTCCAAAAACTGAAAATAAGGTCTTGCCAGACTTTATACAGTCTTAGACCCTTTGGCCAGAGTGGAGGTTTTGGAGGAACTACATTTCTGCAGGTCACAGGAGTGTGAATTTTCCATATGTTGTTTGGGGTCCCAAGAAGAGTGGAACGACGCCAGTCCTGTGCCGCGTCCCGGAAATAGCCTTATCTTGGTGTAATGCGCACACAGAAAGACATCAATAGAAAAACAAATCCAAACAATGAAATCATTGCAAACTCAAACACTAAAGGTACAGAAGTATATCTTATAATATGTTAACTCCGTTTGTGAGGTTTATATTATGGGACAGTAGAAAAAAATCTAGAAATAGGTTATCTCAGCGTAATGCGCAAACTGAAAGACACCAATAGGAAAACATAACCAAACAGTGAAAAAATTACAAATTCAAACACTGAGGGTACATAAGTATATCTTATAAGATGTTAACTTCATTTGTGAGTTTTTTATTACAGGACAGTAGAAAAAAGATAAAAATACGGAACAAGCCTTATGTCAGCGTAATGTGCACACAAAGGGACATCAATAGAAAAACAAATCCAAACAATGACATCATTGCAAACTCAAACACTGAGGATATATAAGTATATCTTGTAAGATGTTAACTCCATTTGTGAGGTTTATATTATGGGACAGTAGAAAAAAGAAAAGAATCTGGAAATAGCCTTATCTCAGCGTAACGTGCACAGAGAAAGACACCAATAGGAAAACATAACCAAACAGTGAAAAAATTACAAATTTAAACACTGAGGGTATATAAGTATATCTTATAAGATGTGCACTTCATTTGTGAGTTTTATATCATAGGACAGTCGAAATGAGATAAAAATACAGAACGAGCCTTATCTCGGCTGAATACGCACACAAAAAGACACCAATAGAAAAACACATGCCAACAGTAAAATCATTGCAAAATCCAACACTGAGGGTACAGAAGTATTTTAGATTACATACTATACTATGACATTTTTGTCTCATTTTGGACAACATACTATACTATGAAATTTTTTTGTTATTTTGGACAACATACTATACTGTGACTTTTTTGAGTTATTTTGGACGACATTCTATACTATGACATTCTTATCTCATTTTGGACGACATAGTATACTATGACGTTTTTGTCTCATTTTTGATGACATACTGCACTAGGACATTTTTGAGTGATTCTGGATGACATACTATACTATGAAATTTTTGTCTCATTTTGGACGAAATAGTATACTACAACATTTTTGAATTATTTTGGACAACATACTAAACTGAGGTTTTTGAATTATTTTGGACGACATACTATACTATGAAGGGTACACAGGGGTGTAGTGGTTAGCACTCTCGCCTTGCAGCGAGAAGACCCGGTTTTGAGCCCCGGTTGGAACAAGGGCCTTTCTGCATGGAGTTTGCATGTTCTCCCTGTGTGTGCGTGGGTTCTCTCCGGGTTCTCTGGCTTCCTCCCACAGTCCAAAAACATGCAATGTGGGGATTAGGTAAATTGGACACTCTAAATTGACCGTAGGAGTGAGTGTGAGAGTGAATGGTTGTTGGTCTCTAGTTGTGTGTGGCCCTGCGATGGATTGGCGAACTGTCCAGGGTGTACCCCACCTATCGCCCGATGTAGCTGAGATTGGCACAGCACCCCCCGTGACCCTCTGGTGGAGGATAAAGCGGTTAGATGATGACATACCATACTATGACATTTTTGAGTGATTTTGGACGACATGCTACACTATAACATATTTGAGTTATTTTGGACGAGTATGTCGTTTTTGTCTCATTTTGGACAACATACTATAATATGATATTTTTGTGTCATTTTGGCCGACATACTATACTATGACATTTTTGCGGGATTTTGGACCACATACTATACTATGACAATTTTTTATTATTTTTGACGACATACTATACTATGACATTTTTGTCTCATTTTGTAAGACAAACTATACTATGACATTTTTGTGGGATTTTGGACGATTTACTGAACTATGAAATTTTTTTGTTATTTTGGACAACATATTATACTATGACATTTTTGTCTCATTTTGGACGACAGATTTTCATATGGAATTTTTTTGTGATTTTGGACGACACACTTTACTATGACATTTTTGTCTCATTTTGGACAACATACTATACTATGACGTTTTTGTCTCATTTTGGACAACAAACTATACTATGACATTTTTGTGTCATTCTGAATGACATACTATACTATGATATTTTTGTGTCTTTCTGAACGACATACTATAATATGACAATTTTGTCTCATTTTTCACAACATACTATACTATGATGTTTTTGTCACATTTTGGACGAAATACTATACTATGATGTTTTTGTCTCATTTTGGATGATATACTATACTATAACATTTTTATCTCATTTCGGACGACATAGTATACTATGAATGACATTTTGTCCCATTTTGGACAACGTACTATAGTATGACGTTTTTGAATTATTTTTGAGGACATACTATACTATGACTTTTTTGGTCTCATTTTGGACTACATACTATACTAAGACATTTTTGTCTCATTTTGGAGGACATACTATACTATGACTTTTTTGTCTCATTTTGGACTACATACTATACAAAGACATTTTTGTCTCATTTTGGAAGACATACTCTGACGTTTTTGTTTCTTTTTTGACGACTTACTATACTAGGACATTTTTGAGTGATTTTGGATGACATACTATACTATGACATTTTGAATGATTTTGGACAACATACTATACGATGACATTTTTTGAGTTATTTTGGATGACATACTATATTGTGACATGTTTGAATTATTTTGGAGGACATACTATACTATGACATTTTTGAGTGATTTTGGACGACATGCTATACTATAACATATTTGAGTTATTTTGGACGAGTATGCCATTTTTGTCTCATTTTAGACAACGTACTATACTATGACATTTTGTCTTATTTTGGACAACATACTATAATATGACAATTTTTTATTATTTTGGACGACATACTATACTATGTCGATTTTGTCTCATTTTGGATGACATACTATCCTTTGGAATTTTTTGATGATTTTGGATGACATACTATACTATGACATTTTTTGGTGATTTTAGACAACATACTACACTATGACATTTTTGTCTCATTTTGGACGACATACTATACTATGATATTTTTGTGTCATTTTGGACGACATACTAAGGCATTATGACATTTTTTGTTCATTTTGACAGACATACTATACTTTTTGTCTAATTCTTAGTAAATATAATACACTATGACATTTTTGTGTCATTTTGGACGACATACTATACTATGACATTTTTGTGTCATTTTGGATGACATACTAACATGACATTTTTTAGTTATTTTGGACGACATACTATACTCTGACATATTTGTCTAATTTTGGGCAACATACTATACTGTGACATATTTGTCTAATTTTGGACAACATACTAGACTATGACATTTTTGTGTCATTTTGGACTACATACTATATTATGACATTTTTGTGTCATTTTGGATAACATACTATACTATGACATTTTTGCTAATTTTGGACAACATACTATACTATGACATTTTTGTGTCATTTTGGGTGTCATACTATACTATGACAATTTTGAGATTTTAGCACTACATGCTACACTATGACATTTTTGTCTAATTTTGGACAACATACTATACTATGACATTTTTATGTCATTTTGGACGACATACTATACTATGCCATTTTTGTCTAATTTTGGACAACATCCTATACTGTGACATTTGGACGACATACTATACTATGACATTTTTGTGTCATTTTGGATGACATACTATACTATGACATTTTTGTCTAATTTTGGACGACGAACTATACTATGAAATTTTGTGTCATTTTGGATGATTATACTATACTATGACATTTTTATGTCATTTGACGACATACTATACTAATTATACTATGACATTTTTGTCTATTTTGGATACATACTATACTGTGACATTTTTGTGTCTTTGGGACAAATACGCTATACTATTTTTTGTGTCATTTTTGATGACATACTATACTGTGACATTTTTGTGTCATTTTGGACTACATACTATACTATGATATTTTTGTCTAATTTGGGCAAATACATTATACTATGACATTTTTAGGTCATTTGACCTACATACTATACTATGAAATTTTTGTGTAATTTTGGACAACATAATTATACTGTGACATTTTTTGTGTCATTTGGATAACATACTTTACTGTGACATTTTTGTGTCATTTGATCTATATACTATACTATGATATTTTTGTGTCATTTTTTGGATGATATACTACATTTACATTTTTGTCTAATTTTTGATCTATCGCATCATACTATGACATTTTAGTCATTTTGGATGACATACTATACTATGACATTTTTGTGTCATTTTGGGATGACATTACTATACAATGACATTTTTGTCTCATTTTGGACAACATATTATACTATGACATTTTTGTGTCATTTTAGAAGACATTGTATATTATGACATTTTTGTCTAATTTTGGACAACATACACTATGAAATTTTTGTCTAATTTTGGACAACATACTATACTATAACATTTTTGTGTCATTTTGGACGACATGCTATACTATGCCTTTTTTTCTAATTTTGGACAACATACTATATTGTGACATTTTTGTGTCATTTTAGACGACATACTATACTTTGACATTTTTGTGTCATTTTGGACGACATACTATACTATGAAATTTTTTTCTCATTTTGGATGACATACTATAATATGTTGTTTTTGTCTCATTTTGGACAACACACTTTACTACGTCGTTTTTCTCTCAATTTAGATGACATTCTATACTATGACAATTTTTAGTTATTTTGGACGACATACTATACTATGACATTTTTGTGTCATTTTGGAAGACATACTATACTATGACAATTTTGAGATTTTTGCACTTCATGCTACACTATGACATTTTTGTCTTATTTTGGACAACATACTATACTATGACATTTTTATGTCATTTTGGACGACATACTATACTATGACATTTTGTGTCATTTTGGAAAGACATACTATACTACTTATTAATTTTGAGATTTTTTGCACTTCATGCTACTATGACATTTTGTCTTATTTTTGGACAACATACTATACAATGACATTTTTATGTCATTTTGGACGACAAACCACAATGACATTTTGTGTCTTTTTGGACAACATAATACTATACTGTGACATTTTTGTGTCATTTAGATGATCATACTATACTATATATGGCATTTTGGTATTGTCATTTTGGATGATATACTATACTATGACATTTATGTGTCTTTTGGACAACATACTATACTGTGACATTTTTGTCTCATTTTGAAGCTGTTTTATACTATCTGATGACATTTTGTCTCATTTTAGACCCGACAATGAACTTTCCTATAAAATTTTTTGTCTCATTTTGGACGACATACTATAATATATTTTTGTCTCATTTTGGACAACAGACTTTCCTATGGAATTTTTTGTCTAATTTTGGACGACATACTTTACTACGTCGTTTTTGTCTCATTTTAGATGATATACTATACTATGACAATTTTAGTTATTTTGGACGACAAAATAACTAAAAATGTCATACTATACTATGACATTTTTGTGTCTTTTTGGACAACATACTTTACTGTGACATTTTTGTGTCATTTTGGACGACATACTATACTATGACATTTTTGTGTCATTTTGGATGACATACTATACTATGACATTTTTGTGTCATTTTGTATGACATACTATACTATGACATTTTTGTCTCATTTTGGACAACATATTATACCGTGACATTTTTGTGTCATTTTAGACGACATTGTATATTATGACATTTTTGTCTAATTTTGGACAACATACTATACTATGACATTTTTTTGTAATTTTGGACGACATACTATGCTGTGACGTTTTTGTCTCATTTTGGACGACATACTATAGTATGACAATTTTGAGTTTTTTGCACGACATACTATACCATGACATTTTTGTGTCATTTTGGATGACATACTATACTATGACATTTTTGTCTAATTTTGGACGACGTACTATGCCATGACATTTTTGTCTAATTTTGGACAACATACTATACTGTGACATTTTTGTCTAATTTTGGGCAACATAATACACTATGACATTTTTGTGTCATTTGGGACGACAAACTATACTATGACATTTTTGTGTCATTTTGGATGACATACTAACATGACATTTTTTAGTTATTTTCGACGACATACTATACTGTGACATTTTTGTCTAATTTTGGGCAA
>NW_025321655.1:0-1237 GCF_019176455.1 Solea senegalensis | reverse complement strand
AAAAGGACAGAAAGTATAAATGTTCACATTTGAGAAGCTGAAAATCGTCAGAAAGGAGAAAATGTTCACATTTGAGAAGCTGAAAAATTACAGAAAGTAGAAAATGTTCACACTGAAGCTTAAAAGCACAAAAAGTTGAAAATCTTCACATTTAAGAAGCTGAAAAATGAAATAAAGTAGAAAATATTTACATTTAAGAAGTTGAAGAATTACAGAATGTAGAAAATAATCACATTTGAGGAGCTGGAAAATGTCAGAAAGTAGAAAATGTTCACATTTAAGAAGCTGAAAATTGACAGAAACTAGAAAATGTTCACATTTAAGAAGCTGAAAAATGACAGAAAGTAGAAAATGTTCACACTGAAGCTGAAAAGCACAGAAAGTAGAAAATGTTCACATTTAAGAAGCTGAAAAATGACAAAGTAGAACATTGTCACATTTACGAAGCTGAATAGTGTCACAAAGTAGAAAATATTCACATTTAAGAAGCTGAAAAATGACAGAAAGTAGAAAATGTTCACATTTAAGAAGCTGAAAAATGACAGAAAGTGAAAATGTTCACATTTAAGAAGTTGAAAAATGACAAAAAGTAGAAAATGTTCACTTTTAAGAAGCTGAAGAATAACAGAAAATAGAACATTTTCACATTTAATAAGCTGGAAAATGTCAGAGAGTAGAAAATGTTTACATTTGGAAAGCTGAAAATAACAGAAACTAGAAAATATTCACATTTAAGAAGCTGAAAAATGAGAGAAAGTAGAAAATGTTCACAATTAAGAAGCTGAAAAAAGACAGAAAGTAGAAAATGTTTACATTTATGAAGCTTAAAAATGATAGAAAGTAGAAAATGTTCACATTTAAGAAGCTGAAAAATGACACAAAGTAGAAAATGTTCACATTTAAGAAGCTGAAAAATGACACAAAGTAGAAAATGTTGACATTTAAAAAGCTGAAAATGACAGAAAGTAGAAAATGTTCAGATTTGAGATGCTGAAAATGTCAGAAAGTAGAAAATGTTCACATTTAAGAAGCTGAAAAGCATCAGAAAGTAGAAAATGTTCACATTTAAAAAGCTGGAAATGACAGAAAGTAGAAAATATTTACATTTAAGAAGCTGAACATGACAGAAAGTAGAAAATATTCAAATTTAAGAATCTGGAAAATTACAGAAAGTAGAAAATATTCACATATAAAAAGCTAAAAATGACAAAGTAGAAAATGTTCACATTTAAGAAGC
>NW_025321654.1:20000-30880 GCF_019176455.1 Solea senegalensis | reverse complement strand
CACACACACACACACACACACACACTTGTTTGCGACAAAACACATGGAATCACACTTAGACACACACACACTTAATTATAGTGAGGACGTTCATAAACATAATTAGTGCTGTCAAACGATTTAAATATTTAATCACGATTAATCGCATTAATGTCATAGTTAACATTTGTACCCTTAACTTAACCATCACACCCTAACCTTTACCTTAACCTTAAAGCCAGGTCTTAACCTCCCAAAAATCCCTTTAAAGACGTGTCCTCACAGACCCACACACACACACACACACACACACACACACACAGATGATTTGGGCCGTCGTCCCGGAAACATAATCAGCTGCACAAGTCAAATGTTAGTTTGATTTAAACAGAGATATTGTAATAAAACACGGAGCCAGGATCCAAATGAAAATAATCAAACGTTTAGTAGTTGGCAGTGGCGGCTGTTTGTTTGACCTTTGTCACAGAAATGAAAAACATACGCATCAAATGATCTGCTCTAAATGTTTTATTGAAAACAAAATGTGATGGGATTAAAGCCTTCAGCAACAGAACACAGAATAATAATCTGCCAACATACCTGTGACTTCATGGCTGCTGAGTTTCATGAGAGTTTGAATCTGTGTGTCGAACCTGTCGTTTCCCGTGTAAAAGTATGTGTTAGTCTGTGCAGCTTCACAAACCTTCACAATCCTCTGCAGAGATTCAGTCTGACAGAGGATTCACACACAGCTGTGACACAGTTAAGCAGATAACACCATGTCAGGATGAGACGAAGGTGACATCAGTCATCAGACAAAGACTTGACTTTGTGTGGATTTCATTTTCATTCTGATCAACATGGACATGATTATTGCACGACAGTGGAGCTTCACCTGGTCACATGATTATCACCAAACAATAGTTTGGTGATAATCTATCACCAAATATATTTATATAGGAAAATATTTACTGTAGGAAAATACATGATAAAATATATTCTTCTTGGATTGTAAAGGTGTTGAATGAACATAAAGTAATAAATTCACATATATTCACATTTAAGAAGCTGAAAAATGACAGAAAGTAGAAAATATTCACATTTAAAAAGCTGAAAAATGACAGAAAGTAGAACATATTCACATTTAAAAAGCTGAAAATGACAGAAAGTAAAAATTTCACATTTAAAAAGCTGAAAATGACAGAAAGTAGAAAATATTCACATTTAGAAGCTGAAAAATGACAGAAAGTAGAAAATATTCATTTAAGAAGCTGAAAATGACAGAAAGTAGAAAATATTCACATTTAAGAAACTGAAAAATGAAAGAAAGTAGAAAATATTCACATTTAAGAAGCTGAAAATGACAGAAAGTAGAAAATGTTCACATTTAAAAAAGCTGAAAATGACAGAAAGTAGAAAATATTCACATTTAAAAAGCTGAAAATGACAGAAAGTAGAAAATATTCATTTAAAAAGCTGAAAATGACAGAAAGTAGAAAATATTCACATTTAAAAAGCTGAAAATGACAGAAAGTAGAAAATATTCACATTTAAGAAGCTGAAAATGACAGAAAGTAGAAAATATTCACATTTAAAAGCTGAAAATGAAAGTAGAAAATGTTCACATTTAAAAAGCTGAAAATGACAGAAAGTAGAAAATATTCACATTTAAGGAGCTGAAAAATTGTTGACTTTGACGTCGCGCTCATGACTCTTCGTCCTCTGACCAATCAGAGTCCGGCAGTCTGATGACGTCACATTATCGTATCAGCTCAGCTGAAGCTTGTCACCAGGTTCTATCTCTGATGGAATGAAATGAGTAAAGTTAGAACTGTGTATAAAAGAAAAGAACTAAAGCAAAGTTTCCACAGCACAGGACACTTGATGTAGTTCCCATGGCTTTCAGTGTTTGCTTCTTGTTAGTGTGTGTGAGTGTGTGTGTGTGACCTGTTCCTTGTCTTGTGCTGAATATTCTGTCAGGTTTGTCCGTCTCTCGTCCTCGTGTCACGTGACGATAAATAAACTCATGTGATGTGTCCACATATTCAGAACTGTGCTGCTCTGTGTGTGATGTTGTGTGTGATGTTGTGTGTCTTTGCTCCTCTGATATTCGGTTAGTCTCTCAGCTCCTCCCGCTCGTAATAGAGACGAGCAGATCCATGTCCAAACACTATTACACTCTCAGCACACACCCACTCTCTGGCTGCACTTTCAAATCATCCTCTCCCTACATCTGCTCACAGACAGAGGTCAGTGTGTGTGTGTGTGTGTGAGCACACAGAGATGACTGTGGAGACAAATGTTCATGTTTCTCATTTTCATCATCATCTGCTGCTCCTTTATTTATTTATTTATTTATTTAAGACAAAGTCAGCTTTTATTGCCGGCTGTTTCAAAACTGAGCGTGTGTGTGTGTGTGTCTGCATAGCTGTCTTTGTGAGACCCAGTGTGATTTTTTGAACCTTTGTGAGGACCTTTTTCTCTCAAAGTTTCAGAGAGGTCCTCAGAAAACTGGCAAACTGAAAAAATCAAGTAAAAGTGTGTGTGTGTGTGTGTGTGTGTGTTTATGAGGAAGAAGTTAACATGTTGTAGTCACAAATGAAACCAGCAGTTCCCTCATGAGAAGGTCCTCACTTCAATGGTGATATTGATTTGACACTGACTTTTTTTAAATGACATTTTTTAAGAAGCAGAAGTGGAAACTGGTGTTAGGACGCCATGTTGTGTGCAAATGTAGCATTTTTTGTTTTATCTTTAAGCTTAGCAGAAATGGTGGTCCTCACATCCATAGTGCATTCGCTCGGACCTCACCTTGATGCCCATACAGGAATGTGTGTGTGTGTATTAATAATCTTCAGGTTTACTTTCCTTATGTTTTCTTCTTCTTCTTCTTCTTCTTCTCTTGTTAAATGTAGTTTGTTGAGTCAGACTTTATTACAATAACATGCACAACATACAGCAACACATGAACAATGTCATAAATAAAATATGATGACACAATAGCTTTAATTCTGGAGGAAATAGTGGGTGGAGTGGCTCAGTGGTTAAGACCCTGTGTGCGAAATGACATCATGGTCGCAATGGTTGCAAGTTCGACTCCCCCCTGGCTGATTGTACTCGATTCCATTGTATGTCGCTTTGGATAAAAGCGTCTGCTAAATGACTTGTAATGACATGTAATGACATGTAATGACATGTAATGTGATATCATAAAAACCTCTAGGTCATGTCACAGCAGTAAAAACTGGTCTGCTTCTCTTATGCTGCCGCACTCTGAAGATAACTGACCAGATTTTTGGTTCAATCTGTCCAACAATCACTGAAGCGTCACGCAGTGAGGTTTTAAAGGATAATCTGTCGTTAGATTCAGAAAAAACCTAAAGTCAACGACTGAATCCGAGTGATTTTCTAATCCAGGAAACTCACAATAACATCGGCTTTGTTCGCACTGTAACTAGAATTAGAGTTTTATTTGGTCTTCCTGTTTCTCTCGTCCTCACTAACAGTGTCTCGTGTCCTGGTGTGAGACGTTGACGTCATGTCTCAGGTGTGTTAGATACAGACAGGAGTTCTCCTCGTCCTCCTCCTCCTCCTCCTCCCCTGCCCTCGGGTGAACCTTCATCTGTCCTGCTCCTCCTCCTCCTGTGACTCAGACTGTAAACACTGAGGCGCTTCAGTGCTTTTATGAAGTCACTATAATGTTGATACCTTCAGCTGACGGACGCTCGTCACGCTCGTCTGATGCTGTGATTAATTATTGTCTTGTTTGTGATGTGAACTCACCGCGTGTTCATTCATTAGCGATAGCCTGATTACAGTTTGACTTGATTGCCTCCCTTTGCTTCATCACCTGTGAGGTCTTTATGGCACCGGTGTTTACGACTCCGTCACACAATAATGTGTGATTTATATGTGGAGCTTGTAAATCCTCACAGAGCGGATCAGTGGAGGAAACTTCGCCGCGGGCTTCCTGTGTTCACGCACCGTCACTCTTTCATGTCGATGACCTGAGCTGCATTTAATGGTCGTAAACCTGTCATCTTTACAAATATCAGAGCTTTAATCTGCTCGTGTTGTGTTGGGTCATGGTTTGATGTGAAACTCTGTTCTTCAGCAGCTTACACAGAGAGCCCCGCCCTCTCCACAGCCCACTCTCCTTTTAGCCATCTGCTTTGAAATTAATGGCCATGTTGGAAAGTAGGCTAAATCCAGAGTGACAGCTTTTTTTCTCCTGCCTCCTATTTTTAAAGAAGTGCTGCAGGCGTCAGTGTCCCAGTGTGTGTGAGAGAAGCAGAGCAGAGACACATGTCTGCGTTATCAAGCTGCTGCTGCTGCTGCTGCTGCTGCTACTGCTGCTGCTGCTGCTGCTGCTGCTGCTGCTGTCTCTGAGATCTTCTCACCTCTGTCTCCTGAGACACTTCAGCTCAGAGCTTCACAGAGCTGCTGCTGCTGCTCATGTGTCTGTTTTCATGTCGTCCACACTGTGAATACAGTCGATGCTCATGTCTCTGTTTTCATGTTTTCATGTCGTCCACACTGTGAATACAGTTGATGCTCATGTCTCTGTTTTCATGTCGTCCACATGGTGAATACAGTTGATGCTCATGTCTCTGTTTTCATATTTTCATGTCGTCCGCACTGTGAATACAGTCGATGCTCATGTCTGTGTTTTCATGTCGTCCACACTGTGAATACAGTTGATGCTCATGTCTCTGTTTTCATGTTTTCATGTGCGTCCACACTGTGAATACAGTGCGATGCTCATGTCTCTGTTTTCATGTTTTCATGTCGTCCCACACTGTGAATACAGTTGATGCTCATGTCTCTGTTTTCATGTCGTCCCACATGGTGAATACAGTTGATGCTCATGTCTCTGTTTCATATTTTCATGTCGTCCACACTGTGAATACAGTCGATGCTCATGTCTATGTTTTCATGTCGCCCACACTGTGAATACAGTTGATGCTCATGTCTCTGTTTCATGTTTTCATATCGTCCACACTGTGAATACAGCTATGCTCATGTCTCATGTTTCTATGTTTTCATGTACCACACTGTGAATACAGTTGATGCTCATGTCTCTGTTTTCATGTTTTTCACTGTGAATACGGTCGATGCTCATGTCTCTGTTTTCATGTTTTCATATGCCGTCCCACTGTGAATACAGTTGATGCTCATGTCTCTGTTTTCATGTCGTCCACATGGTGAATACAGTTGATGCTCATGTCTCTGTTTTCATGTTTTCATGTCGCCCACACTGTGAATACAGTCGATGCTCATGTCTATGTTTTCATGTCCACACTGTGAATACAGTTGATGCTCATGTCTCTGTTTTCATGTTTTCATGCCGCCCACACTGTGAATACAGTCGATGCTCATGTCTGTTTTCATGTTTTCACACTGTGAATACAGTTGATGCTCATGTCTATGTTTCATGCGTCCACACTGTGAATACAGTTGATGCTCATGTCTCTGTTTTCATGTTTTCATGTCGTCCACACTGTGAATACAGTCGATGCTCATGTCTATGTTTTCATGTCATCCACCCTGAATACAGTGATGCTCATGTCTCTGTTTTCATGTTTTCATGTCGCCCACACTGTGAATACAGTCGATGCTCATGTCTCTGTTTTCATGTTTTCATTTCGCCACACTGTGAATACAGTTGATGCTCATGTCTATGTTTTCATGTCGTCCACACTGTGAATACAGTTGATGCTCATGTCTATGTTTTCATGTCGTCCACTGTGAATACAGTTGATGCTCATGTCTCTGTTTTCATGTTTTCATGCGTCCACACTGTGAATATGATGCTCATGTCTATGTTTTCATGTCGTCCACATTGTGAATACAGTTGATGCTCCGCCTTTGTTTTCATGTTTTCATGTCGCCCACTGTGAATACAGTCAATGCTCATGTCTATGTTTTCATGTCGTCCACACTGTGAATACAGTTGATGCTCATGTCTCTGTTTTCATGTCGTCCACACTGTGAATACAGTTGATGCTCACGTCTCTGTTTTCATGTTTTCATATGCGTCCACACTGTGAATACAGTTGATGCTCATGTCTCTGTTTTCATGTCGCCACATGGTGAATACAGTTGATGCTCATGTCTCTGTTTTCATATTTTCATGTCGTCCACACTGTGAATACAGTCGATGCTCATGTCTATGTTTTCATGTCGTCCCACACTGTGAATACAGTTGATGCTCATGTCTCTGTTTTCATGTTTTCATGTCGCCACACTGTGAATACAGTCGATGCTCATGTCTCTGTTTTCATGTTTTCATGTCGTCCCACACTGTGAATACAGTTGATGCTCATGTCTCTGTTTTCATATCGTCCACATGGTGAATACAGTTGATGCTCATGTCTCTGTTTTCATATTTTCATATGCGTCCACACTGTGAATACAGTCGATGCTCATGTCTATGTTTTCATGTCGTCCACACTGTGAATACAGTTGATGCTCATGTCTCTGTTTTCATGTTTTCATGTCGTCCACACTGTGAATACAGTCGATGCTCATGTCTCTGTTTTCATGTTTTCGTCGCCACACTGTGAATACAGTTGATGCTCATGTCTATGTTTTCATGTCGTCCACACTGTGAATACAGTTGATGCTCATGTCTCTGTTTTCATGTCGTCCCACACTGTGAATACAGTGCCTCATGCTCTGTTTTCATGTTTTCATGTCGTCCACACTGTGAATACAGTTGATGCTCATGTCTCTGTTTTCATGTCCACATGGTGAATACAGTTGATGCTCATGTCTCTGTTTTCATGTTTTCATGTCGCCCACACTGTGAATACAGTCGATGCTCATGTCTATGTTTTCATGTCGTCCACATTGTGAATACAGTTGATGCTCATGTCTCTGTTTTCATGTTTTCATGTCGTCCTGTGAATACAGTCGATGCTCATGTCTCTGTTTCATTTTCATTTACACTGTGAATACAGTTGATGCTCATGTCTATGTTTTCATGTCGTTACACTGTAATACAGTTGATGCTCATGTCTCTGTTGTGAATACAGTTGATGCTCATGTTCATGTCATGTCGTCCACTGTGAATACAGTCTAATGCTCCATTGTGAATACAGTTGATGCTCACGCTTTGTGTTTTCATGTCGTCCACATGAATACAGTCAATGCTCATGTCTATGTTTTCATGTCGTCCACACTGTGAATACAGTTGATGCTCATGTCTCTGTTTTCATGTCGTCCACACTGTGAATACAGTTGATGCTCACGTCTCTGTTTTCATGTTTTCATGTTTTCATGTCGTCCACACTGTGAATACAGTTGATGCTCATTTTCTGGCTGATTCTGCACAAAATCTCTGAAAAATAAAAATCACATCTCATCCAAAAAGCCTCAGTTTCACATCAACACTTCATGAAGCACAGACTCTAAAATACTAACCACATCACTCAGGTCACGGCCGTTTATTTCATTATTAGTGGTACAGTGGACAGCGTTGTTGCTCAGCTGACGACATCAATGTTCCAGGGTCTCTAGCACATTCCACGATGAACACATGAATGTTGTTTCCAGCACAGTCCACGATGAACACATGAATGTTGTTTCTAGCACATTCCACGATGAACACATTAATGTTGTTTTCAGCACATTTCATGATGACATTGCCAGGATTCAGAAGTAATGGATCAGGAAGCCTGAATGTGACTCATTCATCTGTTCATCAGTAGAAGCCTGCGTGCGACTGGTTCACGTGTTCATCAGTAGAAGCCTGTGTGTGACTAGTTCATGTGTTCATCAGTAGAAACCTGCGTGTGACTCATTCATGTGTTCCTCTGTAGAAGCCTGCGTGTGATTCATTCATGTGTTCATCATCACTCAGTGACTCATGTGTTCATCAGTAGAAGCCTGCGTGTGACTCGTTCATGTGTTCATCAGTAGAAGCCTGAATGTGATGCATTCATGTGTTCATCAGTAGAAGCCTGAATGTGATGCATTCATGTGTTCATCAGTAGATTATGTAATCAGAGCTTGGTTTGTTGACAGATGTAAATCAGTCTGAAACAATCAAGGCCAGACTTTCTCTGCAGGAGTGAATAAGTGTGAGGTCACTGATTGGTCCGGTTGCTAAGCGACCTCCACCCCATAGTTACCAGGGGGTTGTTTATTTTTGTTGATTTTGGCTTGGAAAAGTGATCAGGACGTGGCGTGGTTTTAAACAGGAAACCAGGATGATTGTCTACTTCCTGTGGAACAATAATGATTTACTTTGTTTCATCTGTTTACTTTTCTCTTTTTATTTATGAATTATGATGTTTGACTTTCACACACACACACACACACACACATGCACACATGTGCACACACATGCACACACACATGCACACACACACACACATGTACACACACACACACATGTGCACACATGTACACACACATGCACACACATACACACACACATACATACAGACACATGCACACACATGCACACACACACACAGACACACACACACACATACAGACACATGAGCTACCACATGTACACATACACATACAGACACACACACACACATGTACACACACACACATACATACACACACATGACACATGTACACACACACACACACATGTACACACATACATACAGACACATGTACACACACACACATACACACACATGCACATTACACACACATATATACAGACATATGTACACACACACACATTACATATGCCGTGCACATATACACACATATGCACACACACATACACATACACACACATTACACACGCATACACGGCACATACACACACATACACACACACACACACACACACACATACACACACACACAGACACATGCACACACATACACACACACACACACACACACACATACACACACACACACACACATGCACACACACACACACGCTACACACATACACACACATGTACACACACATATACAGCATATGTATACACCATTACACATACACACACACAGACACATGCACACACATACAGACACACACACACATACAGACACGTGCACACAGCTTTAGTGACCTGTGGTCATTATTACGACTAATTATGGTCCAGAAAATACATGAAACATGTTTGTAGTTTTGAAACAACATTTCTTTTATTCCACAGGTTAAAGTTTGAGTCATTATGAAGTGATTGTAGTGAGACTGACTCTTAGATTTGAACAATAACACAAGCCTGACTCTGTTAAACATCATTAATGTCAGCACTCAAACCTGTGTTTGTCCACAAATATCTGCTGTTACACCACACGCACACACACACACACACACACACACACACACATACACACACACACACACACGTGTGTGAGGCTGTGATCTGTGAAGGTTCCCTCCTGTGGCCCGTGTGCCAGACTGTCTGCAGAGTCGAGCAGGAGCTGGCGTTTCCTCGTCTGCTGGAAGTAAAAGCCAATAACATTCACTCTCTGTGGCACAATTACCAACCTCCTCCTCCTCCTCCATCTCCCCCCCTCCTCCTCCTCCATCTCTCTCCTCCCCTCCTCCTTCTCCTGAAAAGGATTACCATTAAAAACCGGACGTTTGATCCCGCCTTAGACTCCGCCGCTGCTGTATCCGCCTGACAAGGCTCTTTGTATCCAGACTGACTGAAGAGATAAAAATGAAGCCTCTCTCTTCTTCACAGTCTGGTTCCTGCAGGGATTCAGTTTAACACGAGGTCACCTGTGAGGAGGCAGGACAGCAGAGAAGTGAACGCAGTTTAATCTGCGATATTCTCCATGAAATGAGAATAATCTCCATGCACGTAGCAAAGAGCAAATAGAAACAAGAAGCTGTAAATCATTTGTAAACGTCTGAGTCTGTTCTCTGAAAGCAGGGAAGATGAAGATGAAGATGAAGATGAGATGTTTGCGTGTCTTTCTTTGGTGCAGATCACGGTGACAGTTCAGGTCGTTTCTAATTGCTGCCTCAGATCCTGTAGAAGAAAAGATGTGAACACATAATTAACTGTCATGAAGTCGAGACTCTGAGGAATCAACAAAAACACGAGCCCGACCCTGTCACGTCTCACCCTGTCACGTCTCACCCTGTCACGTCTCACCCTCTGACAGTGTCTGTATCTCAAACACAGCGACGCTGCCAAAAAGCCTTTCGCTGTCATAAACAGGAAGTGTGCTCCCGACACATCATGTGACTGATTACAGCTCCTCTCTGTGACACGCGACACTTTTCTTCATTTAGGTCGCAATGTTTGAGTCGAGAGGATACTGATAATAATAATGACTTACTGTGAACACATGAATCTGCTGTTGTTACAAAATAACCAGTTCCCAGTTGTGTGTTCTCCTCTGGTTTCATATTTCATTTTCTCTGGCTGTTTGCCCACTGGAAAACTCTCCATGTCCACTTTTCACTGCTTCACTGAATGAATGAATGAATGAGCGAATGAATGAACTGTGTCCAGAGTAATCTGTAAATTGGCTGATTGTTGTACAGGCAAAGCTGTGTGATGATTGAATGATTGTTTATCCAAGCCGCGGGTCTGATGATTAAACCTGGGCCCCAGAGCATTGTGGGTAATTAACAGGCTGTTCTCCATGTTAATGGCATTAGTCACCTTGGAGCAGAGAGCGGCGTGAACACATGAGACGAGGACGACAGCGGCCTCAGACATGCAGTTTGATTCTGATACTGAGGAAATACGACTATTATTAGACATTTATTAACAATAGAGTCGTACTAAAAGACACACTCTTAAAAAACACAAACAAATACGATTAAAATAATAATAATAATAAAAATTTTAGCAGCCAGTAAAGGGATTTAGCACTCCCCGTGGTCAGCTCCTCGTCCCCGCTCTCTGCGACCTGTCGTGTTATTCGATGGCGTTGTTAGCGTGCAGGCGGTG
>NW_025321654.1:0-12500 GCF_019176455.1 Solea senegalensis | reverse complement strand
GGGCTCTCAGGTGTGGCCCACAGAAATTCCAGTCTTTTCTTTTCATCTGCAAAATGTGAGTGAGTGAGTGAGTGAGTGTTTTTTTCATGTGAAAGCTAATTATTATAATCATGAGGCTGATGCAAACAAAGATCAGTGTCTACAGTTTCTGACTGAACCTGACGACTCTGAGGTTTTATAACTATGATGCAACCAGGACACATCCTCAGTGATGTGACCTGGAGTCCTGGAGTGTTTCGGGTCTTTCAAACATCATACACTCTGGTCCAGGCGAACCAGCCGAGGGTGATCAAGCCCTGGCTTGTGTCCAGGTAGCGCTACCCCACCCACGTGTCTCCTCTCCTGATCCACAGCCACCTTGAAGCAACTTCCTCTGCGTCAGTGGCCTCCTTGATGGCCCTTCACCTTCTGACTCCAGTGATGTCCAGCATGTTATAGGCCCTGCATAGAGACTGGCCTGCGAACCCTCTGCATCCCACCTCTATGGGCTGGCGTCTGGCACTCCTCCACCAGTGCAGCATATTTGGCCCTCTTTCTCTTGTTGGCCTCCTCAGTGTGGTCTTCCCAGGGGACAGTGAGGTCCAGGACAACAATCTGCTTAGCTGTTGCTGAGGTGAGGACCGAATCCAGCCTGAGCTCCCAATCTTGTGCCGTTGCCAGGAGGCCAGAGGAGGTGGTTCTGGCTGTAACTGGTGGCCTCTCCCCGGCCCTCACAAAAGTGATGCTCTTCTTTACTGGGCGACGGCACTTGCATTCGTCAATTCCACTGCAGGTGGTGTTCGCTACAGCCCTCAAGTCTTGGTCATGGCTCCAGTGGTCGCACCCGTCGTCCAGGGCTTTTGGATTCAAGTTGTGCTCCAGGGTCCCTCTCTTCTGGCACAGAGCACAGGCTGGTGAGTCCACCTTCCATCAGCAGAGCAAGTTGGATGGGCTTGGTAGAACATCGTAGACAGCCTGGATTAAGAACCTAATACAATGAATCACCATGAACTCCTCATTCAGGCTCCTCATTCAGGCTGCTCATAGGAATGCCTCAGGATGTTGCTCTGCCCGTACAGGGCAATCCTGCTCAAGCTCCGAGGTAGACCCAGCCACCGACTGACTCTTCTCTCGAAGCCCTCAACTGTGGAGATTGGGACTTCATAGACCAAGAGGGGCCAGAGGATCCTTGGGAGCCATGTTGGTAAATCCAGGCCTTGAACTTGCCTGGAAGGCCCGATTTGTCCACTGAGGCCAGCCAAGTTTCCAGATCTTGGTCGGTAGAGCGGATGGCTGCAGTCGGAACCCTTCCCCAGGCTCTTCACCGGTTTCTCTATGATGGCTGGTATCCTGGTGTTGCCAAGTGTGAAGTGGAACCTGTCAGTGACCTTTATTCAGCACAAGGGATGTGGATTTTGCTGGCTTGAAGCTCATGCGGGCCCATGTGGCCAGCTCCTCCAGGCCTTTCAGGATCCACCTGCTCCTGTCCTGCTCTGGACATGTGGTGTTGTGACAGTCAGGTCATCCATTAAGGCTCTGATGGGAGGCTGACCAGACTTGGTGAGGGCCCTCTGCACTGACCCACGGCCGACTTCACCAGCATGTTTATGTCGAGTGGAGTACTAGTAAGTAAGTAGTGCACCCAGTGAGGATTCCTTTTTCCAGCTTATGCTAGTCTGATGTTAAGGGTTAACTCTCAAGCTGAATCCATGATAATAATCCAGGACCTGCAGCTCCTTTCAAAGCCGCTGAAACAAAGATGTGTCACAGTTTTCAGCAGAATGAACAATCAAGTGTTTACTTCCACACAGACTCTTTCACTCAATCTACTGTGTGTGTGTGTGTCTGTCTGTGTGTGTCTGTGTGTGTCTGTGTGTGTGTACACATTCTGCTTCTAACGATCATCGTTCACATCGTTCACTCTTAGAGAAATGTAAGAGCATATGTGAGCATCTGGGTCTGAACACACAAACACACACACAGACACACACAGACACACACACACGCACGCACACAGACACACACACACGCCAGACACACACGCCCAGACACACACGCACACACACACTCTCCACACACACACACACACACACACTCACACACACATACACACATTACTCACACACACAATATTATTACACTGACATAGACATATTACACACATTTCATTACACAGACACATATGCATATTAGACATACACACACACACGTGACACACACACGCATATGTACACACACACACATACTTCACACACACACACACACTTACACACACACAGATAGACACATACTCTCACACACACACACACAAAGCATAACAGACTGACACACAGACACACACACACACACAGACACACACACACAGACAGACACACTACACACACACATGCACACACACAGACATATGTACACACACAGACACACAAATACACATTACAGACACATATTAATAGACATAAGTACATTACTCATACACATTATGTATTACATTATTAAAGATACATACATACATACAGATAGATATATTACATACATATTGCATACATAGATTGACATATTACAGATATATGTACACATACACACACATGCTAGAGCAGACATTATTGGCTAGACATGACACACTCACACACGCACACACAGACACACAGACAGACGCGACACACACACAGACACAGACAGACACACACATCAAGACACACAGACACAGACATGACACACAGACACACACACACACACGCACACACAGACACAGATAGACAGACACACACACAGACTGAAGAGTCAGTTCCACTGATGTGTAATAGTTCAGCACAGCTGCAGTTGTTGGTCTCTTCCTGCAGGTTTATTGTGTAACTATTGTGTAACTGATGCTGTTTATTCTGCACACACACACACACAGAACCATCACCTGTGACTGTGTGTGTGAGAGCACATGCTGATGTGTAAGAAGTTCAGAAACGCTGTAGATTATTCCACACATGAATATTGATATTTAACACGAGCTGCAGCGTTACACTTAGAAACACCACACAGTGATCTGAGGCTGTACTCTGTTGCGTTGCCACCAGGGGGCGACGCACCTGTCGCACAAAGACGTCCGTTTGTGAATCAGTACATTTTTGAGGGTCAAAGATGAATAAATCAGGGCCATGGTTTCTATGGTGATGAGCAGTGGACGTCACAACGTCACAGTAAGCCACACCCCAAACCAGTAGGCGGCGTCACCGCTACTTCTTGTTTTTCATAAACACGTCTGTGACCTGTGACCTTTTCAATGTGAGGTCAACAAGGTCGCGCTTTGTTCTGTTTAATGTATAATTTATGCATTATATTTATGTTTTTTTTTTTTATCGACCTCTGACCTTTCAGTACCTGTGACTCACCGGTGTTTGTGTGTGAGCTGTTCCTCTTCATGTGTCTCTGAGATGAATTTGAAGCGTTGACTAACGTCGTTCCACCGTCTGTCTCTGTGTCTTTTTGCAGTTCCTGTGTTTGAAGAACATCCGCACTTTTCTCAAAGTTTGCCACGACAAGTTCGGCCTGAGGAACAGCGAGCTGTTCGACCCCTTTGACCTCTTTGACGTCAGAGACTTCGGCAAGGTGAGTGTCAGACTGACTCTGTGTGTGTGTGTGTGTGTCAGAGACACCGCGCTGCCTCTGTGTGTGTGTAAAGCCGAGACACCGCCAGCTGCCTCCGTGTGTGTGGGGTTTTGTGAGGCTCCAGAGAACACATAAACCACATGGTTAAAGGTCTTTTTCAGGGTTAAGACCTGGTTTTAGTCTATGTGGGTCCTCACTGTGAATGCCGCACACATGCGTGTGTGTGTGTGTGTGTGCAGGTGTTGTAGAATGATGTCATACAGTATAATTGATGACGACAGCTGATGTTAATTCTGTATCTTCTCAGTATTATTTCCAGTGCAGCTCTGTGGATCAGTGTGTGGCTGTGATTGATCACGACGGTCTGAAGTCGTCTCCTCATTTATCTAATGTTTCCAATCTAACTTCGACATATCCACCGGCTCTAAGAAGCTCTGCAGAACGAGGGAGAAAGAAGAGATGAGTTAGAGAGAAGAGGGGCGAAAAAAAGACCTGGTGTTGTTTGGCAGTTTGTAGATAAACCACACGAGCGTCTCTGAGAGTCAATGAGCTCGCAGCCACGGTATTAAAATCCAACGGCAGTCAGAATCAATCACTGAGGCCCTCCATATGTCAATTTGGAAATTGCCTTTGTATGGTCTCGGTGGTGGCGGGCTTGTCTCCTCATTGATTTTCCATTAAGGCCAAACATCACATTATAATATATTGAAGTGGGCAGATCCCCTCTCATGTGACATACATTTAAATTGTGAGAAAAGCTCATAAATAGAACATAAAGACTTTCTTCATCTTTACACTTAATCTGCTCATCAACTCGGACACTTTTCTTCCTTTTGTTGCTTCCACACAAAAAAGTGTCTTTGTTCACACATCTGCTCGTGAACAATGATAACACATATTACATATATGTATATAAGTATATATGTGTTCATACATATATGTGTATGTATATACGTATATATTTATATACACATATATACGTATATACATATATATGTTATCATTGTTCACACATCTGCTCGTGAACAATGATAACACATAATACATATATGTATATAAGTATATATGTGTTCATACATATATGTATGTATATACGTATATATTTATATACACATATATACGTATATACATATACAGTATATGTTATTATTGTTCACACATCTACTCGTGAACAATGATAACACATAATACATATTTGTATATAAGTATATATGTGTTCATACATATATGTATGTATATACGTATATATTTATATACACGTATATACGTATATACATATATATGTTATCATTGTTCACACATCTGCTCGTGAACAATGATAACACATAATACATATATGTATATAAGTATATATGTGTTTATACATATATATGTATGTATATATGTATATATTTATATACGTATATACATGTATATGTTATCATTGTTCACACATCTACTCGTGAACAATGATAACACATAATACATATATGTATATAGTATATTTGTGTTTATACATATATATGTATGTATATACATATATACACGTATATACATATATATTATCATTGGTCACGAGCAGATGTGTGAACAATGTGATTATATATGTATATACATATATATGTGTTTATACATATATGTATGTATGTACATACATATACATATTTATATACACGTATATACGTATATATATATATTATCATTGTTCACACAATGTTTATACATAATGTGTTTATACATATATATGTATAAACACATATATACTAATATACATATATGTATTATGTGTTATCATAAACATAATGACTGCGTCCTTTCAAAGTAAGAGCCCTTTAAAAAAAACAATAATATTCATAAATATGTAAATTTTTTCGCCATTGTTGTTTCAGCAGAACTTCCTGAAACTGAACAAACAAGCATCTACTTCCTGTTTACACACACACACACACACACACACACACACTATTGCACTATCCTATAAACGTTGTTTTACAGTGGTTTTATGGCAGTGGAGATATATATTAATGTTTCGACATTAATATATACATTAAAGTCGTCAACCAACTGTTTGATGGGGCACTGTGTGAGAGGAGTGGCTCGTTTAATGATATATCTGTCACTTTAACTCTGAAACCTTTATATTTCAGGTCTTTCACTTTTGTTTTGTTGGTGACACAAACTTCTCTTCAAAATAAGATGAGTTTTTCCTCATTTTACTGAGTTATTATCACGTTAATAGCTTCAAAGAAAAAGGAAGCGGTTCATTGAGTCTTTGAAAGCTGTGTTTCTAGCGGACGACGTCTCTGTCTTTATAAATCATGAAGCTGCCCTCTCATATCTGTAATGTCTGCAGACTGAACTAATGAAGCCACATGGGGCGTCTTTCAATGGTTTGGTCTTAAAAAGAAGAAGAACTACAGCAGAAGATTGTGAGTGTGGATAAAAAGAATGGACCGTGTTTGAAGGTGTGAAATCCTCTCTGTTTTCACTGGAAAATAGTTTTTTACAAACAAAAACACATCTTTGAGCTGAAGCTTTGGAGGAAATCAAACATAAAGATCTGTTGTTTTTTTGTGATTGACATTTACTGCAAGTCTCAGATAATTGCGTAGTTTTGATTTGAAAATGATTTCTTACTCTCGTGTTTTAGCTGCACAAGCAGCATTTTCTCATGTTAAAGTGAAATTGGAGCATGAATGGTGAAAGTGAAGGTTTTAACAGCAGCTGCCTCCTCTGTAAACATCCATCAGCTCCTCCTTCTTTCCTCAGCGTTGGTCTGCGTCTCTCGTCTCTTCCTGTGTCACAGTCAAACACAGACTGGGGGCAAATATCTGTTCAGTGCTGAGGGGAAGTTATTGCCCCGTCCTCTGAGGTTTATATTAAAACAGATGGAGCCAATTTCCTGCCTCACACGTGACTCCACTCCCCTCACTGTGTTCTCTGACTGTGAGCTCATGCACATCATCGCTAACCCCTCCCCCGTCATTAGAGATTCATTATGACATCATTAAAGCAATGAAATAGCTCTTATTACAGTCGAGCCCAGGGGACGCTTTCATTTAAACACGCTTCCTTCCTCCCGACCCGTTTTTAATTAGCCACCAAAGGAACACTGGCGTCGTTTTAATGAACGCGGCAATCACTTTATTTGGCTGCCGCCGCCATTAGCATAATTAGCCTGCACCTGTTAGCCATCGATCAACAGTTTGGAGCCGCCTCGCTCGTTTGAAAAGCAGCGCTGGTTTCAAACGCAGACTTTCCTTTCTTTCTTGACTCCACTGAGCTGACCTGACTGAGTGATTGATGAGTGACTGAGTGAAGTGACTGAGTGACTAAGTGACTGAGACTATGACTGAGTGGAATGACTGTGAATGAGTGGACCGGAGTGACCTGGGCTGGGACTGAGTGGACCACTGTGACTGAGGACCGATGACGAGTGACTGAATGACTGTGAGTGACTGAGTGACCGACTGACCGAAAGTGACGGAGTGACCGACTGACGGAAAGTGACTGATCGAGTGAACTGACCGAAGTGACTGACTGAGTGACTGAGTGACCGATGACTGGTGTGACTGGAGTGAATGACTGAGTGACTGGAGTGAATGGACTGAATGTGGACTGAGTGGAGTGACTGAGTGACCGCATGATCGAGTGAGTGACTGAGTGAGTGAATGAGTGACCGACGACTGAGTGAATGGAGTGACTGACTGACTGACTGACTGACCGACTGAGTGAATGACTGAGTGACTGACTGAGGGAGTGACTGATGACTGAGAGTGACTGAGTGACCGACCGACTGGAGCAAATGAGAGTGAGTGAATGACTGAGTGAGTGAATGACTGGTGACTGGTGAATGTGACCGTGGAGTGAATGACTGGAGTGACGACTGAGTGGAGTGGACCGACGACTGGAGTGAGGAGTGAATGAGTGGACCGACTGACTGAGTGAGTGGACTGACTGACTGACTGACTGACTGGACTGACTGACGGACTGACTGACTGACTGGGAGTGAGTGAGTGAATGACTGAGTGAGTGAGCAATGAGTGACCGACTGACTGAGTGAGGAGAAAGGAATGAGGAGGAGTGAATGAGCGAATGAGTGAGTGAGTGGAATGAGTGAGGGTGAATGAGAATGAGTGAGCGTGAGCACCGTGTGAATGAGTGAGTGAATGAGTGAGTGACTGAGTGAATGAGTGAGTGACTGAGTGAATGAGTGAGTGAGTGAGTGACTGAGTGACTCATCGTGCAGGACTTTTGTTTGTTTGCTGCACATAAATACAAACCTGTGTTCATGTTTTAAAGCGTAACAACTAATTGATTTAAAATTGCAATTTGAAGGGAAAAAAAATCACAACAGCTGCAGTTGAATCGTCGCGTTTCTTTATCGTTTGAGCTGCAACGATTTATTGATATTAACCGTTTGATTGACTTCCTGCTTCAGTGTAAAACTCTTGTTCTGTTTTCTTCAAGATCAGCTTCGCTAATGAAACAATCATTTGTTTGTTGTCATGGAAGAAGTAAACAAACAGGAGGATTCAAAAATATAACAATATTCATTTTAAAAAAAGGAAAAACCGATGAAATAATGAAATGATGTGAGTGTGTGAAATCATTTTCTCTATATAATAATTATACATAATGTCAGCAGTGTTTTCTGGCTGTGTAGCTGTGGACACACACACACACACACACACACACACACACACACACAGTGAAGGTTGTGGGTTTGATTCCTGTCTACGTGTGATCTAATGTGTCCTTGAGCACAACGCTGTGTTTAGTCAGCATGTGAATGAGTGAAAGATGAGTGTATGTGTGACTGAGTGAATGTATGTGTGACTGGGTGAATGTATGTGTGACTGAGTGACTGTATGTGTGACTGATGAATGTGTGACTGAGTGAATGTATGTGTGATGTATGTGTGACTGGGTGAATGTATGCGTGACTGAGTGAATGTTTGTGTGACTGGGTGAATGGCAGACCATTTACATATGGAAACTCTTTCCTCTGGGTTTTATTTTGATCCATATTTTTAAATCTAAGTGAATATTTTTTTAGGTTCATTTATGTTTGTTTTGCAGTTGAAAATCATTGTGTTGTTGTTTCAGATGACAGTGGAAAGTCACATTTAAACTTCACATTCTGTTTTATTCAGAAATGTTTCTACAATCACTTTACTGTGATATCTGATACATGAAACACAGCAGGGGACACACACAGACACACACACACACACAGACACACACAGACACACACACACACACACAGACACACACACACACAGACACACACACCCGCACACACAGACACACACACACACACACACACACACACACACAGACACACACAGACACACACCATACCCACACACACACACACACACACACACACACACACACACACACACACACACACACACAGACACAGACACAGACACACACACACACACACACATAGACACACCTGAACACACACACCCACCCCACAGACACACACACACACACACACACACACACACACACACACACACACGCACACAGACCTGAACACACACACACACACACACACACACATAGACACACCTGAAGACACACACACCGCACACACAGACACACACACACACACACACACACACACCTGCATACAAGACACAGACACACACACACACACACACATAGACACACACAGACACACACCCTTTTACCTGAAGACACACACACATACACAGACACACACACACACACACACTCCCACACACATCTGTACACACAGACACACACACACACACACACAGGTCACACTGGGGTCACACTGAGGTCACACTGGGGTCACACCAGGGGTCACACTGGGGTCACACTGAGGGTCACACTGAGGTCACACTGAGGTCACACTGGGGTCACACTGAGGTCACACTGAGGTCACACGTAGGCTATTTTTAAGCAGAGGTCAAGACATCGATTTTTTCTGCAGGAAACTGAAACTTCTGTTTAAAACTCACAGATGATTTGTTTTCACTCAAACATATGAACACATCACAGAATATGAACTGTTTGATTATTTTAATCATTCAAATTATTTTTATCTATATTATATATATATATATATATATATATATATACATACATATATATTTATGTCACAGAGCATTTATGACATAATATAATATTACTGACTAGTTTTACAGCATCTAATATTATTTTAAATGGATCAACCAGACTTTGATAAATTAATAACAACTTCATTGAGCAGGTTTATTTGACCTGAGTGTGTTTATATTGTGTTGTTTATTGACATTATTTACATTTCACCTCTTCATCTCAGATGAAAGCCGTGTTTCCTCTGAGAGACTTTGGGTTAGGGTTACGCACATGCACGCACACGCACACACACACACACTTACACACACACCTTTGCACACACACTGCAGCCTTTTTGCAGCGCTGCGCCTGCCTTTACACACACACACGCACACACACACCTCTTCATCCCAATGCTGTGTTTTTACACAAAGCTTCCGAGCTGCGATCAATAATTCATCCCAAATGCCACAGAGCTGATGATAATTCTCCTGACATGAATTATAAATGCTAACTTCCTCCCTCTTCCTGTGTTTAGACCCCCACCCTCACCCTCACCCTCACCCACATCATTATTCCTGCACCTCGTTACTGTGACTCTCACAGAAACAGGTGGTTGCTGGGATACACACACACACACACACACACACATCTTCAGTCACTAGAGAGAAACTCTGCTCTTTACCATCAATATTAAACATTAGCATGTTTCCCTCATAGTTGTGTATTTTATTAGCCTAATATCTTTATTATTGATTTATTAGTGCTATAATCTCTAATCCTGAGAAACAGTGTTGCTCATGAAGCTCAGTGTTAATCCTGCCGCGTGTGATTGACAGTCAAACATTACCCTGTTACTTCAAAGCTCCCCCCTGATGTGACAATGTGACGTGTTTTAAAACACGTTATAACGTGTTTTAAAATGTTATGACATGTTTTAAAATGTTATAACATGTTTTAAAATGTTATAACGTGTTTTAAAATGTTATGACGTGTTTTAAAATGTTATGACATGTTTTAAAATGTTATGACATGTTTTAAAATGTTATAATATGTTTTAAAATGTTATAACGTGTTTCAAAATGTTATGACATGTTTTAAAATGTTATAATATGTTTTAAAATGTTATAACGTGTTTTAAAATGTTATGACATGTTTTAAAATGTTATAACATGTTTTAAAATGTTATGACATGTTTTAAAATGTTATAACATGTTTTAAAATGTTATGACATGTTTTAAAAATGTTATAACATGTTTTAAAAAGTTACACACAAGTTTTAAAACAGCCATGACATGCTTTAAAATGTTAAGTAACATGCTCAAAACAAAATAATACAAGTTTTAAAAAAGTTAGTTTTAAAAAGTTATGACATTTTCAAAGTTACATTATACGTAAAATGTTATGCAACATGTTTTAAAATGTTATGACATGTTTTAAAATGTTAAAATGTTGTAACGTGTTTTAAAATGTTATGACGTGTTTTAAAATGTTATGACATGTTTTAAAATGTTATAACATGTTTTAAAATGTTAAAATGTTATAACATGTTTTAAAATGTTATGACATGTTTTAAAATGTTATGACATGTTTTTGAAACTAAAACAAAGACACTCAAAATAAGGTTTGTTTGTGTAACACATTTCATCAAAACAAAAAGGAACACATTCAAAATTGGTGTTGGTGGCTGTTTTCTGGACCAGTTGTAATCTGTAATCTGTAATCTCTCATCTGCTCCCTCAGTGAGTTCACGTGGTGTGAATGGTCCTCTGAATGTGGGCGTGTCCACAGGGAGTCTTTGTCTCGCACTCTCTTAAAGTGTTGTTAATGGTTTGACGCCAACGCTTTGCTCCACCCACTTTATCTCACATCACGTGATGCAGTCGAGAGGTTCCTGTCACCTCGACAAAATAAAAGTCCTGTATTTCCTGTCTGTGCAATACAGACACAGTTTGTCTCCTACGTTGTCTTTGTTTATTTGTCTCCTACGTTGTCTTTGTTTATTTGTCTCCTGCGTTGTCTTTGTTTATTTGTCTCCTGCGTTGTCTTTGTTTATTTGTCTCCTGCGTTGTCTTTAATTATTTGTCTCCTCTCTTACGTTTATTTGTCTCCTCGTTGTCTTTGTTTATTTGTCTCCCTGCGTTGTCTTTGTTTATTTGTCTCCCTGCGTTGTCTTCGTTTATTTGTCTCCTGCGTTGTCTTCGTTTATTTGTCTCCTGTGTTGTCTTCGTTTCTCTGTCCAGGTGCAGTCACACTCTCACAGCCATCATCGGATGTCTTTAAGGTGTGATCACTTATCTTCTCTGGCCGCTGGGCTGGAGTTAGTGGTCACTGCAGGGCGTGTCCCTGAAGTGAGGGTGGAGTCTCTGCAGCAGCAGCAGCAGCAGCAGCAGCAGCAGCAGCAGCAGCAGCAGGTTCTCAGAGACTCCCTCTCATTATTTCTGGTCCTCTGTGGCCCCACAGGCTGAGCTTTGATGGACAGCTTCATTCTCTGAGGAATCACTGGCATGAAAACGAGAGGAGAATCACAGAAAAGGAAACTCCATCATTTTTCTCTTACATGGAACTGAGACTAAATCCACTGCTCAATAAAACCCACTGATTGTGCACATTCTGCATCAGTCTGTACTCTGTGTGGATTAGATCATAAAATCCTATTTGCTCTCAAACTGTGGATAATGTTTCTGTCATAAAGCTCATTTTGTTATTATTTATTCTGGGAGAAGAGGCGGGATCATGTGATCAATACCTGCGATTAGATCATGAGACAAGAGTTAAGTGTGTCTTCTTTTTGTCTCTGCGGTGCCTCACACACACATGCACACATGCATACACGCACACACACACACATGCACGCATGCACAC
>NW_025321653.1:0-16618 GCF_019176455.1 Solea senegalensis | reverse complement strand
ATCAAGACCTCAAGGCACCAAAAGAAAAACTGAGCTTAGCACAGGAGGACTTGGCTGCTAACCACACCAGCCAACTCCTGCTAACCACACCACTGCTAACTCCAAACCAGACAGGTTTGGAGGCTCAGACAAAGGAACTGAATAGAAGCCACAGCTCATTGGAGCCAGAACTCACTAAACAAGAGCAGAAGCACCTGGTTATACTGTCTTTAGACAGCAGACTCGCTGAGAAAATGCTAAGCTAGTGGCTTGCACATGTGAGCAGCCCCAAAAACGATGCCTTCCCAGGAAACCATTTCGAGAAGCTCTTATTGTTGCTGAAAGGCCAAAAGTCATTACTCACAAGAGTAGAGCTTTTGAATTTCAGCAAGCCAATCCCCATTTACACTTCTGAGAGACACAGCGACCATGAGAAGCCGGTCGACTGGAGAAGTGGTGGATGTAAAAGCACCAAACCCATTAACTCGTTGCATCCTACCGAGCCAGATCACTGGATTGTACGACCCCATTGATCCAACAACGCCTGTGAAGCAAAAAGGTGTGATTCTTTTTGCTTCACAGCAAAAAGGTGTGATCCTTAAGGACACTTGGGATGAATCCCTCTCCAACAAGCTCCAAGGGAAAGCAATTGAGCTGTTCAAGGAGTGGCAAAAGGGTCCCAAGTTCCTGTCTAGTCCAGTCGAAGATTGGCCTATGAAATCTGCAGCAAAAGTGGCGGCTGAAGCTAGAGAAACAGTAAACGGACTCCAGAGAAAAGCCTTCACAGCAGTTAACACTAGAACTCAAGTAAGGAAGTCGTTAAATTCCAGGTAAAAGCTGGAATTTCACAGATGGAAGTATTAGGGCTCTAGCAGGGCTCCAGTCGACAGGATATGAGACAAAATCGACCCCTGTTGAGACCAAGAAAGATGAGACACTGTGGGGAACCGCATTCTCAGTCCAAGTGGGTCCGAGAAGGGACAGCTCTACCTAAGCTCTCTGGAGTGGTCAGTTATACCCGAAAGGCTGTAAAGAAGTGGGTTGCTCGTATAGGGAGAGCCCCTATTCCAGCAAAGTGGGAGATTGTACTTACAGTGACCGAATTAGGAACTGCATTCCAAGATCCCCCTACGTCATCCTGCTACGTCATCAGAGACATTGTGAGACAGGGAATAAAGATGAAAGTCCAGGGCATGGTATTCAGTTGCATGGCTTCGAGAGCAAAGCATGCTGACATTGTGGAAGATCTGTCGACGGATGGATTCCTAAAGGCGTACCAGTGCTTCACAGCCCTCAGGGGCCACCCAAGAAAAATTTGTTTGGATCAAGGGACCAACTTCGTGGGCGCCAAGCCAGTTTTAAAGGAACTCTACAAATTCCTAAACAACATTGACAAGGATCAAGTCCAGAGGAAAGCAACCGCCGCTGGGACCAACTTGTCATGGGTGTTCCACCCAGCAGACTCTCCCCACCGAAACGGAGCAGCTGAAGCAGCAGTCCGTATGCTCAAGAGAGTGTTGTGCAACATCGGGGTGGAAAGTAACCTAACAGCACTGGAGTTCCAGACTCTCCTCCAGCTGGCAGCTAATCTGTCAAACGAAAGACCAATCGGTGCGAGAGTCCAGGTACAAGACGAGACTGTAGGAGTCATCACTCCCAGCTCACTTCTGCTGGGCCTAGCGGGGACTCTCAAGGGTTCAAATACCTGACTTACCCCGTTGTGCGCCTGAGAGCGGTCCAGATCGAGGTCGACAAGTTGTGGAAGCAGTGGAGCCAGCTGGCGGGCCCGGGCCTCTTCGTTCGACAGAAGTGGCACGCACCCGCAAGGAACGTCACAGCGGGAGACTTAGTGTGGTTGGCTGACCAGAATGCACTGAGAGGCCAGTTTAGGCTCGGTCGAGTTGTGGAGGCCCATCCTGATGTAGGCGTAGTATGAGACGTGAAAGTGAGGACGTGCCAGAGTTGTCCGGTTTTCAGTGGACAGAGTAAGAAAGGCAAAGAGAAGGAGAACTGTCCCTCCACCATCCTTTACAGATATGTCAGGAGGCTGGTGGTTCTGTTACCAGTGGAGGAACAGAAATAGATTCCCCATTAGAATAGAATCCCCATTATGTGGTGTGTTTCGAAAAAAGGATCAAGACTCCCCCTCCACCACCCTCCACGAGAGATTGGCGGTGTGTTTCGGGCGCCACTGTGTCATCAAGGACAATGTGTTCATGGACAGTGAAACCTTTATTTGTCATTTGTATCTGTTATTCATATTGTGTGTAACACGTTTTGAAAGGTAAAATTCATAGTTGTTGTGGCCTACTTAGATTCAGGAACCAGTAGGCCAAGTGGGAGGTGTAGAACTTTCTAGCAGGCAAAGCTATTTATCTTTCATTCTATTTATCTGTTTATTGTTGTAATTGGTATCAAAGCGCCGTTGCCTTTAAAGTGTCTTTAAGCTGCATCGTCAAAGCCATTTTTTGTTATATATTAACCTTCGTATGTGCCTTTGTAAGTGGCTTCATAAATCTATCTATCATCAGAACCTGTACGACTTGTCGGTTTTACAACCTAACTGACTGTCTTCTGGCTAATAACTTTCTAACTAACTAACTCTACTTAGTAGCAAACTACTAACTGTTTAAACTAACTACTAACTGACTGCTGTCTAATAACTGTTTAACTGTGTATGTGGAATAAACCTTCAGAAAGACAGTCGAGTTGTACCCGCCGTACTTGTTCTGGTTACCCTTTCCAGAAGGGAGTATTGAGCTGAAAGGATCAGCCATCAGAAATCTGGACAGTCATTGTGGGTGGTGATTTGAATTGTCTGTTAAATCCACTCACAGATGGGTTTCCTCGCAGTGTCGAGGCTCCTCCTCCTCATTTGTGACGACCTTGGATTTGGTGATGAGTGGAGAAGTCACCGTCCTGCTCACAGAGAACAGGAAGCTTCTGTTTTTTCTCTGCACCTCATGGTTGTCAGACCAGAAAAGACTATTTTTTATGTCAAAAACTCAACTGCAGTTAGTCTTCACTTGTTGTATAGGTAATATTGTTATAGCTCAGGGGTAGGGAACCTATGGCTCGGGAGCCAGGTGTGGCTCTTTTGATGATTGCATCTGGCTCGCAGATTTCGGCTTTTCAGATAAAACATAAAATATTATCACTTGTTTTAATCCATCCATCGATTTTGGAAGTGGAGGAAACGCAAGTGAATGACATAAATGCAGCACCGTTCTATTCCCTGGCTTTGGATGAGTCAACAGACGTAAGTCATTTGTCGCAGTTCAGTGTGATCGCAAGATATGCTGCTGGTGACACACTGCGCGAAGAGTATTATAACAACATTATTTAAAAGAATAAATTCAGAGGTTTATTATACTCACATTTAGTTAAATTCAGTCTTAAAATATATTATATGGCTCTCACTGAAATAAATTTGCAAATATTTTGCTTTCATGGCTCTCTGAGTCAAAAAGGTTCCCGACCCCTGTTATAGCTGATCATGCTAGTGTGGTGATGGAGATACGACTTCACGTGTCATCATATCAGTCTCGAACATGGCGACTTAACTCTGTTATTCTATTATTAGTAAATACTTTTACTTCCTACTTCTCCACCGAATTGAAAGCATTTCTTTCAATAATTAATTTACAATCAACAGATAATCCCTCACTTTTGTGGGAGACCTGCAAAGTATATGCAAGAGGTTTGATCATATCATTTTCTGCCACTAAGAGGCGCCAAAACGTAGAGAAACAAAGGTCTCTGGAGAGGAAGGAAAAAGCTTTTTTTACTCATAGTTTGTGAGAAATGTGCTCTAAGATCAGCTGTAAATTGTCACATCACTAAAGAGGCCGAGAAAAACATTAGATATACCAAACAGAGGTTTTATAATCTCAGTCTATAGCAGCAAATATTAAGGACGATAGAGTGAAGGACAATAAGCTGATTAATGAGTGCTTTTTTGAGGGTCACTATACACAATTCTAACCCATTTTATAAAATGACTGCAGTGTTAACTAATGGGTTAAGATCAAAATGCTTTCCTAAAACACAGAGGTACAACACGGGTTGTCTGTTTGCACTTTGGCTGTGGCCGTTAGAATTACAAGTTGGGGAAAGATGTCATAAAATAAGTGTGTATGCTGATGACGTGCTTGTGTTCTCATGTGACCCTGAGGCCTCGGTTCCAGCCCTTCTTAAGTTGATTGAGGTATTTAGTGCATTTTGTGGATATAGGATTAACTTGAACAAATCAGAGGCTATGCTCCTGGGGTGGAGTGGCTCAGTGGTTAAGACCGGTACCCTGTGTGCGAAAGACATCATAGTCGCTAGTTCAACTCCACCCCTGGCTGATTGTACTCAATTCCATTGTAAGTCGCTTTGGATAAAAGTGTCTGCTAAATGACATGTAATGTAATGTAATTTACCACAATGCCTGATACTACACCACCCTTTCCTTTCAAATGGTCGCCCTCCAGTTTTGTCTATTTAGGTCTTTTTATCACCCCATCATTTAGTCAGATGTGTAAGTCCAACTTTGTCCCGTTATTCAGGACATAAGACAAGATGTAGAACACTGGAGCTCACTCCCTGTTTCTTGTTCAGGTAGAGGAGCCCTGATTACCTCGGTTACTTTATCCCATTGAAATGATTCAAAGATTTGAATAGCAGCCTCAGCTCTTTTATTTGGGGTAAACGCAGACCTAGATTAAAAATGGCAGTTTTGCAGCTGCAGTTCTGTGGGTGGCTTGGATTTGCTGAATGTTAAAATTGACCAGCTATGTGCTCATTTGAGATTTATGTCCGAGTGGTTCAAGGGTGAGACATCTTCTATTTGACTGGACATTGAATCGTCTTTGTCTAAATGTAAGAACTTTAAGAACTTAAGAGAGAACTGAAGTAACCCGATAACATTAAATGCTCTGAAGTCTTGGCGATCTGCACGTCGTCTAGAAGCGAGGCTCAAATTGACTTCCATGTTTACTCCGATAAATAATAATCCGGCAATGGCGTGACAAAGACTTAACCAAACTGGGAGATATGTTTTCAGGTAACGGTTTAATGTCATTTCAACAATTGATAGAGAAGTCAGCCTTCTTCCACCTGCGGAACATTATGAAAATTAGAAACATTCTGTCTTTACAGGATGCTGAAAAATTAGTTCATGCTTTTGTTAATCTAGATTAGATTACTGTAACTCCTTATTATCAGGATGTTCCAACAAGTCTGTTCCTGAATCCTTCAGTTAATTCAAAATGCTGCGACACAAGTTCTGACAGGAAAGAGAGACCATATAACTCCAGTAACCTTGTCTCTTTCTCTCCCTAGTTTGTGTCTTTCCTTCCTTCCCTCTCTCTCTCTCTGTATTCTCATCATGCAGGTTGCAGGATCAAGATCCAGTTTCCGAGGCTACGCTTATCGTCACCATTATTATTATTTTGTAATTAAAAAGTCGATATCATTAACTGTATAAACTTGTAACCTGATACAGTTGTTGTGTATCTGCTCCTGGTCTCCCTCGCTCTCTTCTGTCTCTACCTCATCTCCCTCTTGTCCATTCTGTCCCCCACCTCTCCACTGTCCCCCATTTTTCCTTTCACCCCAACCGGTCGAGGCAGATGACCGCACATCTCTGAGTCTGGTTCTGTCAGAGATTTCTTCTTCTGTTAAGAGGGAGTTTTTTCTCTCCACTGATGCCTAGTGTTTGCTCATTGTGTGAACTGTTGTGTTTCTCTGCTCTCTTTGATGTTGTCTATGTACAGACCTGAGATCATGTATGATATGATTTGGCGTTATACAAATAAAATTGAATTGAATTGAATTGAAGATAGAGAACTTACCGTTTTTTACAGTTAAATGGGACATATTATGCAAAATCAACTTTTTAACCATTTCAATACTTATATTTGGGACTCTGGAGGCCCTACCAGTCGCCAAAGTGTGGAAAAAGAATACTCAGTCATGTTTTCGTGGTCCCCCTTAGTGTAAGTATAGGCGATAAAACACTCCATGTTGAATTCCCTGCACTTATGACGGCAGCATGCACATTTCACCGCGAATGTTACCGCCCACCAGTAAGTTTACTTGGAGAGCTCCACCTTAGCTCCACCTTGTCCCTGCGAGAGTGCAGGCGAGGGAGGAAGAGCGGTATTATGTCAACGCGGAGGGACAAGTGTGCATTTGGACTATCTGGGTATCTCATAGGACTACTGGAATTAAGCTAAGTATCACTTCTGTAGGTCTTTCTTATTTGGTTGCTATTTCATTAATTGCTACTTTATCTAACTGTGTTGCTTGACTTTAGTGACGTTTGACTTGTCTGTTTAGTTAAGGTGAAAGTTGTTTAAGATATTTTGTCTGCTAGGTCAAAGACAAAGTTGTTATTGTTGCTGTTTTGACCTAGTTTCTATTGAGCCATCACCATCACCAGGTGAGAAGTTTCACTGGCTACAGGGGAGTGGCCAACACAGCTGTAACCAATCAGCCCCTAATCAGCTTCACTGAAGTGTCATTGGCTAGAGGGAGTGGCCACTCAGCTGCAATTAATCAGCACCTAATCAGGTGTCTTTTAAAAAGCAGCACCCACTTTGAAGCGGCAGCTTCAGCGGCAGACTCAGACGAAGACTCTAGACCGGAGTCAAGACTCAGGAAGACAAAGACAAAGGAGTCTAAACCGGAGTCAAGACTCAGGAAGACAAAGACAAAGGAGTCTAAACCGGAGTCTAACAAGGAGGCTAATGAGGCTAATGAGGCTAAGTACCTGTACCTGCAAGTGTTTTTCTACTTTTCACATATGTGTATTTTTTCCATTCCTGTTCATGTCTATTCTCATAGATATTACAAAACTCACAATCACTCACAGCACCACCGTAACCTTTCCTCACTTATCTATCCCACCCGCTCCACACACATCCAACACCTTGTTGCAGGGGGCCTGTGGAACTGCCAGTCAGCTACCCGCAAGACTGAGTTCATCTCTGGCTTTGCTACTGAGCAATGTCTGGACTTCCTTGCTCTCACTGAGACTTGGATAACACCCTCCAACACAGCCACCCCTGCGGCTCTCTCCTCCGCCCACTCCTTCTCCCACACACCCAGATCCACTGGAAGAGGTGGCGGGACAGGTCTGCTTATCAACCCCAACTGGACTTTCACTCTTTTCCCACTGCCTCACTTCTCTTCACAGTCGTTTGAATTTCATGCTGTAACTATAACTCACCCAGTAAAACTCATCATTGTTGTCATCTACCGTCCACCAGGCCCATTGGGACACTTCTTGGAGGAACTAGATGTCCTCCTCTCAAACATCCCTGAAAATGGTCCACCACTTGTTCTTCTTGGTGACTTCAACATCCAGTCAGAGAAGTCATCTGATCTACTTCTTCTTCTTTCATCTCTTTCTCTCTCACTTGCTCCTTCTCCACCAACACACAGAGCTGGCAACCACCTTGACCTCATCTTTACCAGAAACTGCTCCACCTCCGACCTCAAGGTAACCCCACTTCATGTCTCTGATCATTTCTTCATTTCCTACTCTCTCCCACTCTCCCAATCTGATGATCTCATCTCATCAGATATTGCACTTGTCCGTCGCAACATTCGCTCTCTCTCTCCCTCCTCTCTCTCCTCAACTGTTCTATCAGCACTTCCTTCAGCTGACTCCTTCTCCCTCATGCATCCCAACTCTGCCACAGACACCTTCCTCTCTACTCTGTCCTCCTCTCTTGACTCTCTCTGTCCTCTTACTTCCCGGCGGGTTCGTAAGTCCTCCCCAGCCCCGTGGTTGTCGGACTCAGTGCGTGCTGAGAGAGCCACGATACGGGCAGCAGAAAGAAAATGGAGGAAATCAAAACACCCTGATGACCTGCTTTCCTATCACTCTCTCCTCTCCACCTTCACTGCCTCTATCTCTGCAGCCAAACAATCTTTCTATCAGACTGAAATTCAATCCTCTTTCTCTAACCCCAAAAAACTTTTCTCTATCTTCTCTAACCTCCTTGATCCCCGCACCCCCCTCCTCCTTCCTCCCTTCTACCAATTCACTTTGTCAACTACTTCACAAAAAAGGTAGATGACATTCGCTCTTCTTTCTCAACCCCACCTCCTGATCTCACCACTCTACCAACCACACATTCAGCTCCTTCTCTATCCTCTTTCTCCCCTCTATCTCAGGATCAAGTTCTTTTCCTAATAACCTCTGCCCGCCCCACCTCCTGCCCCCTTGACCCTATCCCCTCTCACCTTCATCAGTCAATTGCTTCTGATCTTCTTCCTTTCCTCACCCACCTCATTAACACATCTCTATCATCTGGTTGCTTTCCGGACTCTCTTAAAGAGGCCAGAGTGACTCCCCTCCTTAAAAAACCCACCCTTGACCTGTCTGAAGTAAATAACTACAGACCTGTCTCTCTTCTTCCTTTTCTCTCAAAAACTCTGGAGCGCGCTATCTTTAATCAACTCTCCTCCTACCTTCACCGGAACAACCTTCTTGATCCTCTTCAGTCTGGTTTTAAAGCAGGTCACTCGACCGAAACTGCACTTCTTGCTGTCACTGAGCAACTCCACACTGCCAGGGCTGCCTCTCTCTCCTCTGTGCTCATCCTCTTGGACCTTTCTGCAGCGTTTGACACAGTTAACCACCAGATCCTTACTTCCTCCCTTCAAGAACTAGGTGTCTCAGGCTCTGCACTTACCCTACTCTCGTCCTATCTTCAAAACCGAACATACAGAGTAACCTGGAGAGGATCCGTGTCGGAACCCTGTCCTCTATCTACTGGGGTCCCTCAGGGTTCTGTCTTGGGCCCTCTCCTCTTCTCTCTATACACCAACTCTCTTGGTTCGGTTATTCGCTCTCATGGTTTTTCCTATCACAGCTACGCCGATGACATCCAACTCATTCTCTCTTTTCCCGGCTCCAACACACAGGTAGCAGAACGGATCACCACTTGTCTGACCGACATCTCTCAGTGGATGTCTGACCATCACCTGAAACTCAATCTCGACAAGACTGAGTTTCTTTTTCTCCCACCACAGATCTGACCATCACCCTCGACAACTCTGTGGTAACTCCTTCTCATACCGCAAGGAACCTGGGTGTGACACTTGATGACCATCTCTCCCTCACTGCCAACATTGCTGCAACAGCTCCATTTTGCAGATACATGTTGCACAACATCCGAAGGATACGGCCTCTTCTAACCCAGAAGGCGGCACAGGTTCTGGTCCAGGCTCTTGTCATCTCACGCTTGGATTACTGCAACTCCCTCCTGGCTGGTCTTCCTGCATGCGCCATACGACCTCTGCAACTCATCCAGAATGCAGCAGCTCGACTGGTCTTCAACTTACCAAAATTCTCCCACACTACACCGCTCCTCCGCTCCCTTCACTGGCTTCCAGTAGCTGCTCGCATCCGCTTCAAGACTCTAGTGCTTGCGTTCCATGCTACAAACGGATCCGGTCCAGCCTACATCCAGGACATGATCAAAACCTACACCCCAGCCCGCCCACTCCGCTCTGCATCGACAAACCGGCTTGCTGCCCCCTCACTGAGAGGATCGCAGAGGCACTCGCAGAACTCGAGACTGTTCACTGTCCTCGCTCCCAAATGGTGGAACGATCTCCCCATCGACATCCGGACAGCTGAAAGCCTCCACATCTTCCGCCGCCGACTAAAAACACATTTCTTCCGACTCTACCTCGACTAAGACAACAAAAAAAAAAAAAACTTGTACATCGCACTTATGACTAGCACTTCATAGTTTGATCTACTTGAAGCTCTTACTTACTTCTAGCTCTTATTTGTACCCAAATGTTTAAATGCACTTTTGTAAGTCGCTTTGGATAAAAGCGTCTGCTAAATGACATGTAATGTAATGCTGTTGGTGGCTGCACAGTGGAGCACAGTGTTTTACAGAGGATTTTATATATGAAGCTAATGTGCCGGATAAAGTCAGCAAACGTGTGTTCGTGTGTTCGCACCACTTCACATTAGACTGCGGCCAGCGGTCGCCGTATTTAGTCAGCGACGTACAAACACACACATTGTTAAGAAAAGGTCACATAGAGGTCATAACTGACCATTCTGACACGTCCTAATTAAACATATTTGTTCAGTACGTCCTCCATGACCGGAGCATAGACTCAGTCTGATACAGTCACATACAGCAGCAGTTTATGCAGCGATCAGCGGTGGATCAGTGGTGCTGTCCCTAAGTGTTTTTAACTGATTTACAGTTGGACAGTGTTCGGCTCCATTCTTATGTAGGACGTCTCTTCCTGTGACGCCACTCTCGCTGTTTTCTGCTCACGCTGCCATGTTGATATTGTCAGAGAACTAGTGGAGGGAGGGGGAGAGGAATGAGGGGAGGGAACAGGAGCTGAGCGAGTGAGCGCTGTAAAGAGGACAAATCAGAAACCCCCTGGAAGAAGTGGGCGTGTGTTTGCCTGTGTCTCATTTGCATATAAAGGGACCATGCACAAAACCGAGCGTTCTGAAAGGGGCGGGTTTAGCAGGGTTATTGAACTGCTATGATGCTTCATCCTTATGGTATTTTGACCAAAGCATGTCACTGACATGTTCATTAGGACACCAGGGAACTATTTTAATGGGGGAAATAAGGTATAATATGTCTCCTTTAAGGCATTATATTATTAAGAGTACAACACTCATTGAACACCCTGAGATTTCTGCTTTTGACAACCTCCAGGGAAGGTGTCCGTTTGTCTGCTGTATAATGTATTAGCTTGTACTTCTGTGTACTACTGATACACGGAGGATCAAGGGTTTCTGGCAGATGGATTATCAGTCGCTGTTGATGATGAGACATGGGAGGATATTTGGAGTTATGCTATAAAGATTTCTATCTGTGCTCGGGCAAAAACAATCCAGTTGAAATAATCCATAGGATTTTCATACGTCTCCTAATCACAGGCACATATGAAGTGAAATTGAATGGATCCAGTGTGTTTGATTTTAGGTCTCCCAAGTAGAAATATAAATGACTCATTCTAGCAAACAGTTCAATAACATTCTAACCTTTGCTGCTTGTTACAGTGGATTCATGGTAAGAGCCCCTCTGTCAATGGTTGGTGTAAGATATTCAACTCCAGTAATATTATACATCACAAAGTTGACCAGTTCAACAAAATCTGGCAGCCCTATTTGAACGATCTTGAACCAGAGTATTCATTGATTATTGTACAAGGTCGTATCAAAACGTGCGGCTTGACCGGGACTTGTGTGCTATGACTTTACTAAGCGTTTCAAGTAACCATGGTGACAAAATAGCAAAAAACTGCAAAGAATTCCCACATACACATGAATGTGAAACAGAGAGGCTTGTGAAACTCTCTCTCTCCCTCTCTCCTTTAAAACTTGGTCTTTTAAAGGGTGATTCCACCAATAGCACTCAATCCTTTACCAGCAAAAGTCCTGCACCGACGACACATGCCGCAAGAACTGCAGGCACACTCGAAATTTTGGCACTCTAGTTTGTTTAGTTATTGAAAAAACAATAAAATATATTGTAAAAAAAAAAAAGGAATGGAAGCTATCCAAAAAAAAATCAATAATAAAAATGATCAGCAGATGATCAATCAATCAATCAATGAGAAAAAAACAAAAATCAATCAATAAATGTATAAATATATAAACAAACAAAGAAACCTGATGACTTCAGGCGATAGTTGGTCCTCTGACTCCATCTAGTGGTCTGAAGTGAAAAGAACACTTTTATGACAGATTAAATTCTCCATGCGACTCTAAATGAATTCTATATAATTGTGTAATATAACATATAATAGAATACTACTGGAAATAAACATAAACAAATAATAAAAACAAAGTGTGTCTTTGATCAGCAGTCACATGTGATGAGTTTGGAGCATCCTGATCTTTTGCAGCGCTCACAGAACTAGCTCCAGGATAGATGACTTCTTTGTTCCTAAGCTGATGCTGTCATCTGTGGTATCTCGTGAAATAGCTGTTATTTCTGTAGTTTAATGAAAAACAAGGTTTTTCAACCCACATCTACTCAGCGACCCCAAATCTGTCTCGTACTTTGTCTCGTAATCTTTTTCTCCATAAATAAAAGACCAGATATTTACCCCTCAGTGTTGTGGGAAACCAGGGGCCAGATTATCTCCTATTCAAAAAGTAAAACACCGCAAATCTCTGAAAGCCCAAATGAAACTAGAGGGTTGAAAAGACGTACGCTAAATATCCATCTGAGGCTAATGTGAAGGCTATGCTGGCCACAAAAGCCTGAAGCTGAGCAAAGTATTAGGTTCACTAAACACAGGCTGTACGAGTGTGGCAATGAACCGAATAAATACCTTGCAAGATTAGTGAATAGGAAGAGTGACTCTCAGACGATTTCATCTGTTAAAGACACAAACGGATCTACTACATTTGATACAAACACTCTATCGAAACTAACAGATGAACAAAGATGAGAATGAAATAAACCAATTATGAAACAGGAGGCTTTGGAGTCAGGAAAAGCCTCAGGCCCTGACGGCCTTCACTGTGAATTTTATAAAGAATTTATGTCCGGACTTATAGACCCGTTTCTGGAGATGCTAAATGATTGGTTTGTTAGGATCTTGACCTAAGTCCCTCACTGAAGCTAACATCAGTCTCATACTTCAAAGGGGAAACCAGCTGATGAATGCTCCTCGTATCGTCCCATAAGTTAAATGTTGATTTTAAGATACTTTCTAAAATACTAGCACGGCACCTTGAGAAGTTACTTCCTAATTATTAATGTCGATCAGTCGGCATTTGTTGTAATAAGATGAGAATTCGTATTAATGGGCGGACTTCTTACTTTCCCTGGGCAGGGGCACCGGACAGGGGTGTCCCCTGTCCCCGCTGCTGTTCGCCATAGTTATAGAACCAATTAAAGAAGCTTTAAGCCCAGATATTACTGGTGAAAAAGATCATAAAATAGCCTTATACGCTGATGACATTTTACTTTTTGTGAATCAATTTAGTGAGTTCTCAGGGTAGAAAATGAATTTCTCTAAATCTGAGGTTACGCCTCTCGGTAACCCTTGTTACTCCACTCCATCATGGAGTAACCAATTAAATGGATTAAATGGTCACCCGAAGGTTTCACTTACCTCCGTCACGAGAAGCGCTGTACTTTTCTAAAATGCATTAGGGACGATCTAGACACCATTGTCTCTGTTGGGGAGGGTTTCCTTGCTCAAAATGAATATCTTGCCGAGACTCCTTTATCATCTTCAAATGGTCCCTATTTTACATAATAATAATATTAAGAGGGTAATAATAAAATTAAGAGGGTGAACAGCTGTTTTAGTACATTTATTTGGAACAGAAAGAAGCCACGATTAAAGATGGCTAAGCTACAGATGTCTGAAGAGAAAGGCGGCTTGGCGCTCCCTAATGTTAGACTTTATCAGCTTGCTGCACAGCTTCACTACATAGCTGATTGGATTAATGGTGACCCAGAATCAGTTTGGTTAGATCTGGAAACACTTAACGCAGGAACCCTTTGCAAAGTCTGTTATTTGCTCTAGACTTGAACAAAAAAAAGTGTCTCAATTAATTATTAATCAATCCCAAGCCCAAACCAGGATATTCATCGTTTGAAAGCCTTATTCTTAATCTATCTTATCCTAGTTGTAAATCACAGAAACCAATTATAATAGTCACAGTTTATCGTCCACCTGCACCTTATTCAGAGTTCCTATCAGAGTTCTCTGAGTTCTTATCTGAGTTGGTGCTTAAAACAGATCAAATCATAATTGTAGGGGATTTCAACATCCATGTAGATGTTGACCGTGATAGTCTTAGCTGCGCATTTAACTCGCTGTTGGAATCAATAGGTTTTATTCAACACGTTAATAAACCAACTCATTGCCTTAATCACACCCTCGACCTTGTTTTAACTTATGGTATTGATATTGATAACTTAAACATAGTTCCTCAAAACCCTCTCCTTACTGATCATTATTTACTCACATTTAACTGTTCAATAATGAACTACAATAACATAAATAAGAAATACTGTCTGATAATAATATGAATACATTCAAAGAGACAGTGCAACCTTTATTTAACTCGGTGCCATATGTCAGTACATCTGAAGGTACCTTTTGTGATTTTACTCCCGCCCTCATAGATAACCTTGTTGATAGTACAGCAGCCTCACTGCGTACTACATTAGACTGTGTTGCCCCTCTGAAAAAGAAAGTGGTGAATCAGATGAGACGAGCACCATGGTTTAACTCCAATACTCGTGCTCTTAAACAGACGTTACGTAGATTAGAAAGAAAATGGCGTTCCAGTAACCTAGAGGAACTTCATATAGCCTGGAAAGATGGTTTTGTAGCTTACAAAAAAGCCCTACACAAAGCTAGAGTTGCCTATTATTCTTCTCTAATTGAAGAAAATAAGAATAATCATAGATTTCTTTTCAGCACTGTAGCCAGGCTGACACAGAGCCACAGCTCCACTGAACCATCTATTCCTTTAACACTGAGCAGTGATGACTTTATCAACGTCTTTGTGAATAAAATAACATCAATTAGAGAAAAAATGGATCATCTCCTCCCTCATATTGGGACTGACTCATCTTCTAGCACAAGAGCTTTAGAAGCACCAGGTGCACAGTTAGACAGTTTCTCCCCTATAGATCTCCCTGAGTTAACATCATTAGTTTCATCATCTAAGTGGGCTGCCACACGGAGTAGAGCCCGGGGGGGAAATGGGGGTTGGGTACCTTGCTCAAGAGTACCCCAGCCTTTCGACCTGGTGGAGACTTGAACCGGCGATCTTCCAGTTACAAGCCAAGTTCCCTTTCCACTTGGCCACAGGCTGACCTATATCTTAGAAAAGGCAGTTGCTAATCAATGATGTGAATATCTGTGCATTAATGGCCTGTTTGAAGATTTTCAGTCAGGTTTTAGATTAAACCATAGCACAGAAACAGCACTAGTTAAAGTTAGTAACTCAGATAATGGTCTAGTTTCTTTACTTGTCCTGTTAGATCTTAGTGCTGCATTTGACACCATTGATCATAATATTCTACTGCAGAGATTGGAGCAGACTCTTGGTATCACAGGTGCTGCCCTCTGCTGGTTTAAATCATACTTATCTGATAGATTCCAGTTTGTTCATGTAAATGATAAAGCCTCACTACAAACAAAAGTTAATTGTGGAGTTCCACAAGGCTCAGTGCTTGGGCCTATACTTTTTACCTTATATATGCTTCCTCTAGGGAACATTATTAGAAAGCATAACATACACTTTCATTGTTATGCAGATGACACACAGCTATATTTATCAATGAGGCCGGATGAAATAAATCAGGTTGTTCAACTCCAGGAATGTCTCAGAGACATTAAGTCCTGGATGACCTGTAACTTTCTACTTTTAAACTTTTATACTCGGCCCTAAACACCTCAGAGAAAAACTTTAGATGACATCACCCTGGCTTCCAGTTCCACTGTGAGGAACCTTGGAGTTACTTTTGACCAGGAAATGTCTTTTGATTCACACATAAAACTCATTTCCAGAACAGCCTTCTTCCACCTGCGGAACATTATGAAAATTAGAAACATTCTGTCTTTACAGGATGCTGAAAAACTAGTTCATGCTTTTGTTAATCTAGATTAGATTACTGTAACTCCTTATTATCAGGATGTTCTAACAAGTCTGTTAGAATAATTCAGTTCATTCAAAATGCTGCAGCACGAGTTCTGACAGGAACTAGAAAGAGAGACCACATAACTCCAGTGTTAGCTTCTCTACACTGGCTCCACCCACAGTTTAGAATTCAATTTAAAATCCTCCTCCTCATGTACAAAGCACTTAATGGTCACGCCCCTTCATACCTGAAAGACCTAGTCTTACCCTATCACCCTACTAGACCACTTAGGTCACAAAATATAGGTTTACTTGTGGTTCCCAGAGTCTGTAAGAGTAGAATGGGAGGCAGAGCCTTTAGATATCAGGCTCCTCCTCTCCTGTGGAACCAGCTTCCAATGACAGTTCGGGAGGCGGAGCCTCTCTGTGTATTTAAAGTTAGACTTAAAACTTTCCTTTTTGATAAAGCTTATAGTTAGAGCTGGTTCAGGGAAACCTTTCTCTCTCCCCTTTCTGTCCCCCACCTCTCCTCTGTCCCCCATTTTTCCTTTCACCCCAACCGGTCGAGGCAGATGTCCGCACATCTCTGAGTCTGGTTCTGTCAGAGATTTCTTCTTCTGTTAAGAGGGAGTTTTTTCTCTCCACTGATGCCTAGTGTTTGCTCATTGTGTGAACTGTTGTGTTTCTCTGCTCTCCTTAATGTTGTCTATGTACAGTGCCTTGAGATAATGTATGTTATGATTTGGCGCTATACAAATAAAATTGAATTGAATTGAATTAATAATATTATAGTTAAAAGGACTCTGCAAGCCTGGCAGGCAGTGAGGAAGCTGGAGGGTTGTGCAAAGACATGGTGTTCTCTAGCTCCTATACACAAGCCGGCACAGGTGGTGGATTTAACATTTGGAGAGATTGCGGGGTCTTAACCCTAGGGCATTTATTTAGAGAGCGGGAGAGAGTGACAGAGGGAGAGAGCGGCACAGGGAGAGAGAGGGAGAGAGCAACAGAGGGAGAGAGCGGCACAGGGAG
>NW_025321652.1:0-19179 GCF_019176455.1 Solea senegalensis | reverse complement strand
TGACAAACACACATGGCACAGGACAAGAGGAACCAGTGAGATCAGCTGTGCAGAACAGTGTGGAACAACAGGTTAGCATCGTTAGCATCGTTAGCCCACAACAACATGGCCGCCAAAACTACACACATTATGTCACGCTGCAGAAACACTGACATCCAGTGTGAACCAGGTCTGCGAGGTGTGTGCGTGTGCGTGTGTGTGCGTGTGTGTGTGTGTGTGTGTGTGTGTGTGTGTGTGTGCTTGGCGTGTGTGGCGTGTGTGTCGTGTGGTATTCTTGTGATATTGTGTGTCTTGTCGTGTGTCAGCCATGTTGGCAGGATGTCAGAAGTGATTCATCAAGACACGACAAACAACACCTGTGGGATAAAAGGAGGTCAACAATAAAACTCTCAGGAAACACAATGATATTTAATGTGTCACTTCAGACACACACATGTGTGTGTGTGTGTGTGTGTGTTAGTTACACATAACAAAGTTTACAGCTGTCACATAAACACCAGAGCCTGTAAAGAAACGACATGTTTGAGTCAATTAAGTCCAACAGTCTCACTCACACACACACACACACACACACACACACACGTTACAATATAACACTGTTTACGTTCCTGTGAAATAGACAGTGAAAAACATATAAAACTAGGGATGTTGATTTTGCATCTGTATACGCACATATATCCGTATATACATATAAATACATACATATATACGTATATATGTACACACACATGTGTACATGTATATCTACACATATACATAACTATAACCAAGTGTGTTACACTGATTTAGTTAAAACACTGACGATGTTTTTTCCTTTGTCGTCTCATACAGATCAAACACACACATACACCAATGACTGTGTGTGTGTGTGTGTGTGTGTGTGTGTGTGTGTGTGCGTGTGTGTGTGTGTGTGTGTGTGTGAGATCATCGCTGCTTACTCTTCACTTGGCTGAGTGCCAGCTGGTGTGTGTTGGATTCAAGGACAAGAGAGGACAGACAGACAGACAGACAGACAGACAGAGAGAGAGACAGACAGAGAGACAGAGGAAAAACGGAAAATCCAGACAGAGACAGGAAGTGGAACAGAAGACAACTAATGTTTATCAAGTTATCTTAATGTTTATGGTTAAAGTTAGTGATAAGACTTTGTTTATGTGAAGTGAGTGAGTGAGTGAGTGAGTGAGTGAGTGACATTATCAATTGAACCCATGAGGGAATCAAAGCTTCTCTTGTGTCGTTTTGTCAGAGGGTTTGATTCACCTCACACACCTCACACTGCGACCGCTCACCACCGCGCTCGCCCCAACACACACACACACACACAGAGGGTTTAGTGAGGCACTGAGGGAATACAAGGAGCAGACAGTAATTAGGAACCAGCCTACTGTACACACACACACACACACACACACACACACACACACACACACACACACACACACACACACACACACACACACACACACACACACACACACACACACACACACACACACACACACACACACTAATTAATTGGCAGCCTACAGTGTGTGTGTGTGTGTGTGTGTGTGTTGGGGCGAGCGCGGTGGTGAGCGGTCGCAGTGGGAGTGTTCGGCGGTCCGGATTAACACGAGTTGACCTGCCAGCTCGCTCGCCGCTACGCTTCCTGCTTTGACTCATTGTTTCCTGTTCTGTCACCATAGCAACCACGTCGCAGACACACACACACACGTGTTTAAGTGAATCTGAGGCTGAAACTGGACATTTTGTTAAGTGATTAAAAATAAAGAAAACATCATGACACATGTGGTAGTTTAATGTTTTTAACATTGTTAAACAACTGGTTTCAATAAAACGGTTAAAAACTCAAGTGAACGTGACACGTGATGCATTCAGGGACCGTGAGAACACTGGAATTATGACCAAGTCAGCATCTTAAAAGACCAAAGTCCATAGAGAAAATCTGGTCACTGTGTGTCACTGACATAAAGTGAAGGGTTTTAAAAGATGAAGTGACAAAAAGTTGACATTTGAAGTTAGTGATGGAGGCAGCAGTGTGTGTGTGTGTGTGTGTGTGTGTGTGTGTGTGTGTGTGTGTGTGTGGCAGAGTGAGTGCTTTACAAACTTCATGTAGTCATGTTTACATTAGGAACAGAGAAGCTATTTATAAAGCTAATGAAAATCAAGCTGAAAAATCACACAAAAAAAACTCACATTTTTAAATCAGTCGACATTTGGTTCTTCAAGAGACACTTGTAGAACACTTGGTTCTACAAGTGTTCTACAAGTGTTCCTGTAGAGAAGTGTCCAGTTTCTTTATAGTAATATTCTCACACACACACACACACACACACACACACACACACACACACAGTGGTGGTTATTATGTGTGGTGACAGAGAATAATGGAGACACGTGGCCTCGTTCACCTCCGTGTCTGTGGAACTAATGACGAGCAGCTTCACACTGAACTCCTGCAGCTCTCACTGCGTCACATGTTACAGTCCAGACAAATTAGCAGCAGATTAACACTCAGCAGCAGCAGCAGCAGCAGCAGCAGCAGCAGCAGCAGCGTGTCTGCTCACTTCATCCACACACGCCACATATTTAGCCTCTGTCACACACACACACATGAAGACAACAAGCAGAGGAGAGTTCTCACGTGACGACTCAGTCTGAGTGGAAACATGACTGTGAGCGTGAGGACGTGAGGAAACACTGATTTAATCCACTGAACAATCTACTCTCCCACACCAAACCTCTGGTCCTCTGCTGCCTCGTGTGGTCACTGTGTGTCACTGACATAAGTCTGAGTGAAGGGTTTTAAAAGATGTAGTGTGTGTGTGTGTGTGTGTGTGTGTGGTATATAACAGTCTGTCTCACAGTGACATAAAGACGTTGTGAAGTCTTAAAGTGACGTGAGCAGAGTGGTGGAGGTTGATCCTCTGAGGACCATGAACATCCATGTCCACCTGCGACAGAGAGCGTCTCTCACCTGAACGCCGCAGACAGGAAGTCACACCTGTTCCTCTGAGGCGACAGGAAACACGAGCGGCTGCTGACGCGTGTGAGCGATTCAGCTCAGACAGCAGCACTTAACCAGAGAGGGATCATCCTCTCACCTCACTTCACCTCTGATTACAGGCCGTAACCGTGGAAACCGATCCTGAATCCACCCCCTCCCCCTCAGTCCACAGAGGAAACCACCTTAGCAATAAAATTAATGAACTCTGACCGGCTTGTCTGACGAGAGAGAAGAGAGAGAGAGGGGAGGGAGGGAGGGGAGAGGTGATGCAAGGAGAGGGATTGAGGGAGTAAGAGAGGGAGGGAGGGAGGGAGGGGAAAGACGGGAATTCTCACAGAAGGAGACGGAAATAAAAATCTGCTTTTTTTGCAGGACTTTCTACGAGTTATTTTCATCCTCGGAGAATAAAAACACTCGTTTACTTCTTCCCTCTGTTCCTCTGGTTTCATGTCCTCCCTCCCTCCCTCCCTCCCTCCATCTCTCCGTCCTCAGACGATTCAAAGCGTAATTAATTTGCCAGTGTGAACATTTTGTGTCGGACAGGAAGCGGCTGAATGCCACTGGTGATGGAATGAAAGGAAGGAGAAGGGGGGGTGGGGGGGGAGGAGCAGGGACCACTGGGAGGGAGAAAAAAAGAAAAGAGGAGGAGTTCATTAATTAGAGGCGTCAGAGTCCAAATCATCTTCTTTTAAATGTGGTGTCACAGAGGATCACATTAAAGCTTCAACTGTGATTTAGAGACGGAGAGAGAGGAGAACACGCCGGTCATGTGACCAGACGTCCTCTGCTACCAGGGGGCGGAGCCACATACTAAAAGCATGTACACACACACACACACACTGTACCGCCTCCATCACTAAGTTCAAATGTCTTATTTTTCTTCATAATTTTCTTTTCTTCATTCGGATTAAAATCAGTGACACAAAGTGACCACACGAGGCAGCAGAGGAGCAGCAGCTCCTGTGTGTGTGTGTGTGTGTGTGCGTGGTTTACAAACGTCAGTTTCCTGTTGGAAGATAAAGACGTGATCATGTGACGTAGAGTCTTTCGTTAAGTAATTAATAAATGAAATCAAACGTCGTGGCGTCAGTTGAGAAACTTGTGGACGTTTTCTTCAAGGAGAGCGTTCACAGTCGCGTGGAAAACTCTTTATTTATAGTCGTCTCCAGAATCTCCGCTCGTCCATTAGAAAATTAAAAATGTATAAATAGATTTGGCAGGAAGTGGGTTTTTTTTTTTTGGCTGAAGGTAATCAATGATTTCATTCAGTTCCAGGAAGTTTAAAATAAAATAATAATAATAATCACAGTGAAGCTTAAAATAGTTCCAGACGTCTGAATGTCACCAGTTTTATGGCGAGAGGAAACGCTGCCAACCACGTTTACTGCTCTGAGCTGAGGGACAAGGGAGGGAGGGAGGACACAGAGGAGACGAAGGAGGTGTCAATGTAGGAAACATGAAAGGAAAAGAAAGGATAGAAGAGAGGAGAGGAGAGGAAGGACGAATAAAGGAAGACAGGACATAAACAACAGAGGAAGGAAGGATGAAGCAGAGGACAAATGAAGAAAGGAAAGGAGAGAGGATGACTGGTAGGAAGTCCAAAAAAGACAAAAGGATAAAAGAAGAGATGAATGACAGGAGGATGGAAGGAGAGAAGGAGAGAGTTTTCTTTTTTTTAAAGAGGAAGAGGAGGAGATAAGACTGAATGAAGGAGGGAAGGAAGGAAGAAAAGTTTCCAAATGAAGGAGGAGCAGGTGTGTGTGTGTGTGCGGTGCGTGTGTGTGCCTGCGTGTGTGTGTCTGTGTGTGTGTGCGTTGCGTGTGTGTGTGTGTGTGTGTGTGTGTGATGATGTTGAGCTGCGTCACTAATCGATTAACAACAACATTTCAGAACCAGTGTCACATTAGTCAACGCCTCACACACACACACACACACACACACACACACACACACACACACACACACACACACACACACAGAGAATAATGGCATGAAATCAGAGAAAGAAAAAACAAAGAAATCAAAAACTTTAAAAAAAAACTAGAAGAAAGACAAAAGACACACACACATGCATGTATTGTGTGTGTGTGTGTGTGTCAGTGATGCAACACTGTAACTACACTCTGAAAGTCTCCGTGTCATATTTCACTCCTGATTTCAGCGACTTGTCGTCTCCATGACAATTCGTGAAAAAACAAAGCGCAGAAGTGTCAGAGTCACATGACCACGTTTGTGTCATAAACAAATAAATAAAACTGTCTGTCCATCTGTCTCACCCTTCACTTCCTCCTCAGCAGCTGTTGTGTTTCATCTTCTGTTGTGAATTAAAGATAAAATAAAGACTGTTGTGATTTTTTTGCTTTGAGGCTGAAACATCTGTCACTGAGGACACACACACACACACAGACAGACAGACAGACAGACAGACACACACACACACAGACACACACACGCGCACGCATACATACACACACAGACACAGACACCACACGCACAGACACACACACACACACACACACACACACACGCACACAGACACACACACACACACACACACACACACACACACACACACACACACACACACACACACACACACACACACACACACACACACACACACACACACACACACACACACACACACACACACACACACACACACACACACAGTCTCAGCTGATTCAGAGAATCAAATCAAACTTATTCATTAAATGATTAAAGAAACATGTTGTGTTTTTTCCTCAGAGACTGAAACACAAAGATTTTATGAGAGTTTAACGCGGCTGCTGAAAACTCAGTGAATTCAATCTGAGTCACTTTAAGTCTGTGATGTTTTTATGATGTTTTCATCTCACTGTGAGTTTGAGTCTGTTACTGCTGCTGTTACTGTTACTGCTGCTGTTACTGTTGTTACTGTTACTGCTGCTGTTACTGTTGTTACTGTTACTGCTGCTGTTACTGTTGTTACTGTTACTGCTGTTACTGTTACTGCTGCTGTTACTGTTACTGCTGCTGTTACTGTTGTTACTGTTACTGCTGCTGTTACTGCTTTACTGTTACTGCTGCTGTTACTGCTGTTGTTACTGTTACTGCTGCTGTTGTTACTGCTACTTTGTTACTGTTGTTACTGTTACTGCTGTTACTGTTACTGTTACTGTTACTGCTGCTGTTACTGCTGTTGTTACTGTTACTGCTGCTGTTGTTACTGCTGCTGTTACTGTTGTTGCTGTTACTTTGTACTGCTGCTGTTGTTATTTACTGCTGCTGTACTGTTGTTACTATTTACTGCTGCTGTTGTTACTGCTGCTGTTACTGTTATTACTACTGCTATTGCTGTTACTGCTGCTGCTGTTGCTGTTGCTGTTACTGCTGCTGTTGCACATTTGTTACTGTTACTGCTGCTGTTGTACTGCTGCTGTTACTGTTGTTACTGTTACTGCTGCTGCTACATTGCTGTTGTTGCTGTTACTGCTGCGCTGTTACTGTTACTGTTACTGCTGTTACTGTACTGCTGCTGCTGACTGCTGTTACTGTTGTTACTATTACTGTGTATTTACTGCTATTTACTGCTGTTACTGCTGCTGCTGTTACTGTTACTGCTGCTGCTGTTACTGCTGCTGCTGTTACTTTACTGTCACTGCTGTGTTACTGCTGCTGCTGTTACTGTTACTGCTGCTGTTACTGCTGCTGCTGCTGTTGTTACTGTTGTTGCTGCTACTGTTACTGCTGTTACTGTTACTGCTGCTGCTGTTACTGCTGCTGTTACTTTACTGTCACTGCTGTTACTTAACTTGCTGTTACTGTTACTGCTGCTGTTACTGCTGCTGCTGCTGTTGTTACTGTTGATTACTGCTACTGTTTACCACTGTGCTGTTGCTGCTGCTGCTGTTACTGTTACTGCTGCTGCTGTTACTTGTTACTACTGCTGTTACTGCTGCTGTATTTACTTTACAATGGCTGTTACTGCTGTTACTGTTACGAGACAGAGGAAGAAGTCATGGAAGCAAAAAAGATGGATGACAGACTGATAGAGAGAGAGAGATTAGAGCATGAAGATGGAGGCAGAGATGGAGAGGGATGTGGGGGGGGTGGGGTGAAGAGGCGGAGACAGATGGAGGGCTGAAGGAGGAGGAGGAGGAGGAGGAGGAGTGTTTCAGAGAGCAGTTATGAGTGTTATTAAGAAATAGCTCGACCGCTAACGGAGCGTTCAGATGATGCTACAGCTGAACGCTTCACGGCCCAGCAAACACAAGCTCTGTGTGTGTGTGTGTGTGTGTGTGTGTGTGTGTGTCCTCCAACTCTCCCCTGCTACTATTTCAAACTGGAACAATCCATTAAATCATTGGTTCTGATCAAAGTGCAGTGTGTGTGCGTGGACTATATTGATAGTCGATTCATCAGTTTGAGTGCTTTTTAAAAATAATTAAAACCAGTTTGTGTGATTTTTCAGCTTCTTAAAGGCAATTTTTCAAAAACTTTCAAGGACCCGTGGGAATCCTGAAGCACAAAATTCAAGCACTTTCAATAATCCATGTCTATTAACAGTGATTTTCCAAAACTTTCAAGGACCTTGACATTTATTTTTCTAATTCACAAACTTTCAAGGACCTGTGGGAAACCTGAAGCACAAAATTCAAACACTTCCAATGACCCATGTCTATTAAAGGCATTTTTCCAAAACCTTCAAGGACCTTGACATTTCTTTTTAAATTCACAAACTTTCAAGGACCCGTGGGAATCCTGAAGCCCAAAACTCAAGCACTTTCAATAATCCATGTCAATTAAGGGCAATGTTTCAAAACTTTCAAGGACCTTGAAAAAACATTTTTCTTTACAAATGTTCAACGATTCAAGGACCCATAGAACCCTGTGTGTGTGATTGTGATTTTCTAAATTTAAAATGCACAAATATTATTTGAATAAACTCAGAGTCTATGAGTCTCAAACTGTGGCGCGTGTAGCAGCAGTGGTACGCACTTTAATAACCGTCGCAGTTTTGGGACATGCTGGTTTATCGAGGCTCACGCTGTCTCTATACAGCCACACAGTTTCCATGGTAACCATAGTTTCCTATCTACTGCTGCAAACAGTGGAGATACCAGGAGGATGGGGGAGGATGAAGGGGGCGGGGCGTCGTGATTCGCGACCAGTGTAAAATAATTCAAAGCTTTGAGACAAACTCATGCCGCTTCACTCATTAGCAGCATATATCACCGCCGGCTCGACAAGCCAATTACACCTGATTGGAAATATTTGACTTTGTTCAACACACGCTTTTCATGTCGCTTTTAATTCGGCGTCAAAGCCGAGCGCCTGTGAACGTGAGAGCGGATGATTGACTGCCGAGCGCCGACGCCGCGCCGCTGCATGAGCCAATCATGTCCCATTTGTCTGCGGCGCGCCCAGACGCCGGATAAACAGATTAGAAAAAAAGACATTAGACGTATAACTGGGTTAGTAAGGACATCAGCTCTAATGGGTGGACGTCCTTCACCAGAGACGATTAATACAGAGTGATCCCAGCCACGGGGACGCTTCCCAGAAACCACGGCGACGGGCGCGACGGGAAACACACGCGCTAACACCACATCACTGTGACTCTCTACTGACCCCTACTGTCTGTCAGGACCCGAGGTCCCAGCATCAGGTCTAACGCGGGACACGCAGGACCACTCGCGACTGAACCAGTGATTTTAACACACACACACACACACACACACACACACACACAGACACAGACACACACACACACACACACACACAGACACACACAGACACACACACACACACACACACACACACACACACACACAGACACACACACACACACACACACACACACACACACACACACACACACACACACACACACACACACACACACACACACACACAGGAGCTGTTGATCCATCACTAAGTTGTCTGATCTTGTCAATCTTCATTCACACTGACCTCAGTGACACAAAGTGACCACACGAGGCAGCAGAGGACCAGCAGCTAAAATCACTGGTTTACAGACGTCCGTCTCACAGTGAGACAAAGACGTGATCGCGTTCTTAAAGACTTAAACAGAAACACGTCCTCCTCGTCCTCTGTCCTCCGTGTCGTCGTTGGACGACAGAACGTCCCCCGAGCTGTTTTTGTGTTTGTCAACAAATTAAAGACAAAAACACGGTGATTATTATTTTTCCTCGCTTTGTTGTGTGAGTGTGTGACAGAATGCAGGATAACAGCGAGGACAGGGAGAGGAAGAGGAGGAGGAGGAGGAGAAAAGACGAGTGGAAAAGGCCGGCGGCCGCGTCGTGAGCCGAAAGCAATTTTGTCGTCTAAATTTAGTTATGCAAAGCCTGTGGGCATCATCAGCATTTAGTAATTAGTTTTATAATTACTGCTGTTTCCCTCTCGCTCTGTCGGTGCATTTTTCTTTACACCCAGACGACCGATCCAAACATCTCACACTCGCAGCTGGACAAATCACTCGAGCATGCACGGAGAGACGGAGCCGGGCTGGGCTGTGCTGACGGGGGCGGGGCCGGCAGGAGAGCTGTGCTGACAGGGGCGGGGCCGGCAGCAGAGCCGTGTTCTCACAGCGACTGACAACTTTATTATTTCCTCATTGTTTAAATCTGTGGGTAAAAAAAACAAGATTCTCTACCATCAGTGACACCACTTTACTTTACTTTACTTTACTTTACTTTACTTTACTTCCTGCCGACTGAAGAATTCCAAATGTTTCATTTTAAATTTATCGCGAACACGTCATGTGGTGCTTTTGGTCGTCACATGTTAAACTCAGATGGGCGGGGTCATGTGCCGGTGGGCGGGGCCTGCCCGTGTCGATGCTGGTGTCAGGGTCACTGTGTTCAGTCAGTATAATGAAGGGAGTCATTAGAGTAGTCTGCAGGACCCTTCATCAGAGGCAACAAAGACACACACACGCGCACGCACACACACGCACACACAGGAGATGTTGATCCTCTGCTGCCTCCATCACTAAGTTCAAATGTGTGATTTTGTCAATCCGTTGTTCAGATTGACCTCAGTGACACAGAGTGACCACACGAGGCAGCAGAGGACCAGCAGCTCCTGTGTCCCCGCAGCTTAAATCACACATTATCTCTCTGGGCTTTGGTGTGAGAGAGTGAGTGTTTTACAACACTTCAGTTTCTGTTGCAAACAGTGAGATAATATTTTTACATACCATAATAGTGTAGCCACACACACACAATGCTAAATTTCAGCTTATTTCTTATGAGCTCCTGTAAAAATATGTGTGTGTGTGTGTGTGTGTTGATTGTAAACTCGCACATAGAGTATGGCATTTGGTGTCTGCTCGTCTCTGCATGCATAATGAATAGCCAGGTGTCGGAGAGGGTCTCACACACACACACACACACGCACGCACACACACACACACACACACACACACACACACACACACACACACACACACACACACAAGGCTATAAACTTACACATTAACACACCGACTGACACACACAGTGAGAGGGTGAGTGGTCAGCACACCACACACACACGCACACACACACACACACGACACACACACACACACACACACACACACACACACACACACACACACACAGACACACACACACGTGTCAGGATGCTCCAAAGGTCATGGTTGTTTGTGCGGCGTCCTGCAGCAGATGTGGAGACTCTCTGACAGGAAGTCAAAACCTCCAACACTAAACTGTAGAAGAGCAACTGATGGGTCAATTACTGCAAAGGTCAACAAGAGGGAGGAAGAGGAGGAGGAGGGGGAGGGAGGAGCAGAGGAAAACTATGGGAGGAAGAGGAGGAGGAAGAGGAGAGGAGCAGAGGAAAACTATGGGACATACGAGGGAAGTGTGTAAAACAAGAGTTGGAAGTTTGGTTTTTCACCATTTTTGGACAGTCAGAAATAGGTGATTGGAAGGGGAGGGGCATCAGGGAGGGGGAGGAGCTTGTGAGTCAGTCTTGATTCCACAAAAATACGACTTTGTCTAAATACTAGAGATTTTCAAGGTTCAGCAGCAACAAGCCGACACCGTCATGTGACGTGTCATCGGTCACATGACACAAATCACTGAGCTGAGCTTTAAAACGACATCGCAGAGTTGATTCATGTGCTCATGTGTTCATATTTCATCATCATCATCCTTTCAGGCTAACAGTTAGCTCAGGTGTGTGACTTTAACACACACACACACTTCATTAAAATGCATTTGCTTCTTCAAAGAGTTGATGACAATCACACCATCTGTTGTGTGTCGAGGGTGTGCACACACACACACGGAGACACACACACACACACACACACACACACACACGGAGACACACACTTACAGACGCACGGAGACACATGCTTACAGACACAATACACACACACAAGGAGACACACACTCACACACGGGAGACCACGCTTACAGACGCACACACACATACACGCTTACAGACGCCAAGCATACAGAGATACACACACACACACAGAGACGCGACGCTTACAGACGCACACACAGACACTTTGCAGACGCTATAGACGCACACACACACACACTGAGATGCACACACACACACACAGACACACACAAACACATCGGAGACACACGCTATAGACGCAAGACACAGATTGCAGACGACACACAGACGCACAGACGCACACACAGACACAGATGCACACAAACAGACGCACACACAGACACAGGTGCACACACACAGGCGCACACAGACAGCACACACAGACACAGACGCACACACTCTCTGCTTTCATCCGCACGAGTCTGAACGTCCTTTAAAAAAAAAAGCGAGCGTTGTCGTCTAAGTGCGTCGAACATTTCAAAGGCAAATTCCACTTAGATTCACAAGTGCTGTGTGTGTGTGTGTGTGTGTGTGTGTGTGTGTGTGTGTGTGTGTGTGTGTGTGTGTGTGTGTGCGCGCTCTGCTTCTCCAGGCACAAATTCATCAAAGCTTAATGTCCCTCCACAGAAAATCACTTAGCACAGAAGCTGCTTGTATACGTGTGTGTGTGTGTGTGTGTGTGTGTCATTAGAATAAAAAGTGTGGTAACAGAAGTATAAATATATCCAAATATTTATTCCTTTAAAACAAACCGAGCTAAAAAAAGTGTGAAATGTGGACAAAAATGTGTAATATTGGGTTTGACGTTACAATAAAATCTTTTTTAAGACGTTTTTCTGAATTTGACGAAATTTAATAAAACTAAAAAAAAACAAAGTCATCCTGTAAACGCGACAATGGCGCCCTCTGCTGTCATCTGTGTTACCTGCAGCGTTCAACGCTAACTTTGACAGGAAATAAGAGACGTTTTGGTGCAACATTGACTCCGCCTTTCGCCCGGTGTCAGCTGACCCTCATGTGGAGGATAGAGTAGTAGAGGACAGACATATACTGGTCATTACGGTAAAACCTCTGGACAGATGACACCCACTCGGTGTTGCTATGTCGACTGACGTCTGCGTCGCTCGGTGCTTGTGTGTCGACCTGCTGGTGTTTCTGTTCACCGCGACGCCCCCGGGTATCGGCCAGCAGCTTCTTCTGGGTCTGGATTAAATCATCCTTCAAACGTTGGGGGTTGTGTTCCCTCCCCTCTCACCGGACCGTGGGCTCGCCGCCGCCCTGGCCCTCCTCACGTCTCCTCTCTTGTTGGCGGCGTATCCCAGGTAGACGACCAGCGGCGTGCCGGTCAGCAGGATGTGCGAGACGGGGGCAAAGTCGTCATAGACGTAGCTCTGCTCGTCCTGGTACACGGCGGAACACGAGCAGGACCGCGAGCCACAGCATGCCCACACATGTGGACTGGTGGTGAGCCGGGAACAGCTCATGGTGGTGGAGCGAGAGCACTGGTCTCCTCACTGTCCCCCACACACACACACACACACACACACACGCTCAGGTGTGCGTCGACTTCACGTACCCTAGAATTCCTTTGATCTTTCACTTGCCTTTGATGCCTTTGACATCAAAGCATTAAAAAATGGCTTTGATGTTAAGTCACAGCTGATAAAAGGAGCATGAAGGGAAATTAGGATTGTAACCAGAGGGTTGCTGATATGAATCCCCACCCAGTACCTTTGAGCAAGGCACCAGATCCCCATTCTTCACTCTAAATCAGAGGTCTCAAACTCGCGGCCCGCCACTCAAATGTGGCCCACGACTTTTCTACTGTTGAACTATTTAACGTTCCACATTAAAAGAAAGACTTTTATTTTGAAATGTTGTGAATATTAAGATTTGTTCTGGGATGTTGTCGTGACTGATGATCACATGACGACAGACACCTTCAGCGCTCCTACCTTTGACTGAGGTGTTGGGGGGCGGGCCCTCGATGCGCAGGTTCCAGGGCGGGTCTCCCTGGTTGGCGAAGTCCCTCATCTTCAGGTAGCTGATGGTGAGCCGGATGATGGACGCCTTGTCCAGCTGACTGGTGATGGCGCCCGGCAGCGGCAGCATCTTGGCCAGCTCGTAAAACTCAAAGTTCTCCTTTCCGCGCCGCGACCGCGCCGCGTCACGTGACTTCTCCTTCCTCAGAGCCTGCAGCCTGTGAGGAGGAAGGAGGCGATTAGAGGAGGTGCAGAGTGCTTCCTTAGCGTCAGTTAGCACAGACGGACACACGGGGGATCAGGGTTCAGGACGTAAAACCACCTGAGTCTGAGACACAGAGACTCAGTGTGAGTGAAAACACAACAACAAAAGCCGCACACACACACACACACACTCACTCTCTCACACACTCACTCACTCACTCTCTCACACTCACTCACTCTCTCACACACACACACTCACTCTCTCACACACTCACTCTCTCACACACTCACAGAGTGAGTGGTTTATAAAAGTGTGTCTGACACTGAGATAAAGACGTGACCGTGTTCTTTTCTTCAATCACTTTTGTGTTTGTGCAGCAGGGGGCGCTCAAGGTCACAGCCAGTACGACGTCACAGTGACACTATGCTCACTGTGTGCAGGGTACATACATATAAGAGGTGGCGTCTGTAAACTTCTTGGCCCCTCCCACCTTCACTGCATCATCTCAGGACGACAGTTTCTCCTCCTCCTCACCTCCTTCACATAACAGAGTTCATTTAAACCACAGAGCTGCTCCCTCCCTCTCTCCCTCCCTCCCTCACCCTTCAACAACAACATTGATGACCATACTTTCCCGCAGCCTCTCATCATCATCATCGTGTGCCGTTATGAATTAACTCAGCAATAAATCAGCTGCTAAAAACCTCTGTGGGCTTCCTGAAGGCCACACACACACACACACACACACACACACACACACACACACACACACACACACACACACGCACACACACACGCACACAAAGACAGGTGATTAATTTTTGCCTGAGCTACAAAAAAATGCCAAAGCAAAAGTCGGAGAGGGAGGAGGAGGAGTTTAGAGTGAGAGATGAAAAATGGCTGTATTAAAGGAAAGAATATCATTTTCACACAGTTTGTCTTTTTATTTATCAGAGAGACAAGAGGAGAGGAGACAAGGGGAGGAGACAAGGAGAGGAGACTGACATCACACGTGTCTGTGTGTGTGTGTGTGTGTGATGTCATAAAGTTCAGTGAGGTGGTTTGATGGCTTTTTAAAGAGTGTGTGTGTGTGTGTGGGGGGGTCAAGGTTTAACGTCCAGGTCAATTGGAGGTCAAACTGACCATCAGTCATGTGACAGTTGACACACACACAGTGACACACACACACACACACACACACACGTGTTGATCCACTGCTGCCTCCATCACTAAGTTACAACGTCTGATTTTGTCACTTCAGCATTTGAAAATCTTCATTTGGCTGAACTGGGCTTTGGTGTGGGAGAGTGAGTGTGAGTGTGTGTGTGTGTGTGTGTGTGTGGTTTATGAACTTCAGTTTGTGTCTCACAGTGAGATAAAGATGTCGTAGACTTGACACTCAGCAGCAGGGGGCGCTAGAGCACCGTCCCACACTTCAAAAAACCCTGAACTGTCCCATTAATGTAAACAGAGCTATGGTCATGTGACGTCTCGTCCAGTTGTCCTCTCACAGCTCAGCAGAGGAAGGACATGACGACATGAAGACATGAAGACATGAAGACATGAAGAACTCTCTCTCTCTCTCTCCCTCAATCCTCCTCTGATCGCCCTGCTCTCTCACTCTCTCACTCGCTGTCTTTCAATTCAGCCAATCAGGTGACCTGCAGCCAAGGTTCCACCCCGTCAACTCCACAGAGAACACACACACACACACACACACACACACGCACACACACACACACGCTACAGAGAACACACACACACACACACACACACGCACAGAGAACACACAAACACACACACACACACACACGCACACACACACACACACACACACACACGAGAGAACACACACACACACGCACACAGAGAACACACAAACACACACACACACAGAACACACACACACACACACACAGAACACACACACACACACACACACAGAGAGACACACACACACACACATAGACACACACACACACACACAGAACACACACACACACACGCACACACACACACACGCATAGAGAACACACACACACGCACACACGCACAGAGAACACACACACACACACACACAGAGACACACACACACACACACACACACACACATAGACACACACACACACACACAGAACACACACACACACACGCACACACGCATACACACACACACACACAGCAGAGAACACACACACAGAGACACACACACACACACACACACACACACACACACACACACACACAGAGACACACACAGACACACACACAGAGACAAAAGGCCCTTGAGGACGAGGGTAATTGCTTCCATGGCGATGGGAAAGGAAGGCAGAGAACAAGTGTCACTTTGGATTAAGCCCCGCCTGCTGACATCGCCATGGCGATGACACTGCTGCTCACTAAGTGTGTTTACTGTGCGTGTGTGTGTGTGTGAGAGAGAGAGAGAGAGAGAGACAGGGGAGTGAGAACCAGGGGTAATCTGTAAAGGGAAGGAAGGAAGGAAAGAAAAAGGGGAGGAAGAAGGAAAGAAAGAACAGGGAAGAAGAGAGAAACGAAGGAAGGAAGGAAGGAAAATAATGAATGCAGCATAAAGAAAGGCTTAAAGGGACAGTTCAGGTTTTTACTGTCACATGTGTTTATATTGAAAAATTTAAATAAAGTTTAATGTATTACTTCACAAAACTATGACATCACTGATGGAGGCGGGGCCACAGCGAGCAGCAGAAACATTTCCTTTTTTTATCCTTCAATCCATTGCACTTTTGAAATGTGTGTGTGTGTGTGTGTGCACAGTCCAGTCACAATAAATAAATAAATAAATAAGTGTATATATTTATAATCATTCAACAGCGACGTGATCATTTATTCATGAATATTAATAATGTGCTTTTTAGCTTGCGGACATTTTGTGGTTTTCATTTCACAACAGTTCTTTTATCTTCTGGTTAAAACACAACACGGCACAATTAAAGCTCATGTGACAAATACGATAAGGGACATTACGGCGTAATAAAAATAATAATAATGTGAATTTTATGGATATGAGACGAGGGTTTTAATTACCAAAGATGAATGGAAACATGAATCAGTGACAAATGTGACACGAGTTAAACGCAGGCCGCCAAATTACAGCAAGAAGAAGAAGAAGACAAAACATGGAAGTGATGGACTTTGAGACGTCAGTCGTTAAATATATAACAACTAACGTTAATGAGCAAACGTGTGTGTGTGTGTGTGTGTGTGTGTGATCTGTGCTGGAAACAATATTTCAGGTCAAAGTGTCAGGAAAAAAGACTTTTCTTTGCCTTTGTTTTACTGTTTTTAACCAACAATACTGACAATAACCCATAATAATCACATCTTTATCTCACTGTAAACCACTCACTCTCCCACACCAAAGGCCACAGAGAAAACCAGTGATTTTAACATCACGCACACACACACACACACACACACACAGGAGCTGCTGATCCACCGCTGTCTCCATCACTGAGTTCAACAGTGTTATTGATGTGTTTGTCATTTAAAATGATACAGATTGACCTCAGTGACACAAAGTGACCACACGAGGCAGCAGAGGACCAAAGTCACTGGTTTTCTCTGTGGACTTTGGTGTGAGAGAGTGAGTGGTTTATGAACTGTTGGACTCCCTTACTATCCCTTTAATGCTTTCCTCCTCTCCCATGTCGTCACTTCATTTCCTCCTCATCTGTCTTTTATCTCACATCCTCTCTCTCTCTCTCCTTCCCTGCCTCCTTCCTTACACCCTCTCCTCTCCTCCTTCCTGGGTTCACTGGTGTGGAACAGTTCAGTATTAGCTCTGAAATTAGCAGCAGTCCCTCGTTAAAGAGTTGGCACACGCACGCGCACACACACACGCACGCACACACATCACAGACACACAAGACACAAGACACATTATCATCAATAATTAATAATAACGCTATCACACACCCACACACACACGCGACACGCTATCATCATCAATAACGCACACACACACGCCGCTATCATCACACACACGCATTACCCAAGACGCACACTCAATGCTAATACACACACACACACGCACGCACACACACGCACACACACACACAGTGGTGTGTTAATGGTATAAGAGCTGCTTCCTCCTCAGAGACACAGAATGACTTAAACACCTCTTTTTCTCTTCATGTATTTATCATCACATCTTTCTCTTTTCTTTCTCCTCCCTCTGTCTCTCCTTGTCCTCCTGTAACCTTCAAACAAAGAAACATCTCTCCTCCTCTTCTCTTCCTCCTCCTCTTCTTCTTCTTCTTCTGTGGCTGACAGCCAGCAGAACCTGAACATTTCTACCTCCTTCCTCATCTTAATGTTATTTAACGTCACAATTCTACCTCCTGTTTTCTTCCCCTAACATCCTTTAAGTTGCCAAAGTCTGGCTCGGGGCCCACAGGGGTGTCGCAGGACATATTCTTGGGGTCCGCACATCTAAATGATTATTTTCCTGAATCTGTTTCTGATTTTCTGATTTTTTGTTTCCATAGAAAAATAAACAAATGAATAAATAAATGAGAGGATGATGTCACATGTTGACATTATTCAGATGAATGACAGACAGTTCTAACGTAAACAAGCCATTCAACTTAATGTGATGCACATGTTTCATGCAGCAGCAACAGGGGGCGCTATCTAACGTAAACAAGCCATTCAACTTAATGTGATGCACATGTTTCATGCAGCAGCAACAGGGGGCGCTATCAGCTCAGGCAGTGTGTGTGTGTGTGTGTGTGGTGTGTGTGTGGCCAAAGGTGCTGCCTGGCAGGTTCTGACTCTGCCAAGCTAATTAGCTGTAGAGGCCATGTCAGGAGAAGACACACTGAGTGTGAGACAAAACACCTTTGCTCACACACACTTAATTCTGGCATAAACAGTGTGAGCGACACACACACACACACACACACACACACACACACACACACACACAGTGTCAGGTCCTGACTCTGTCGTAGCCTGTGATGCTAACATCTCGTTATCTGAGCCAAAGTTCAGCTTCACGCTGCTTGTGACTCACATTTGTTGACTTTTTTATCTCCAGAGTTAAAGGAGAAAGTTCTGTTCTTTCCTCACATTCATTCTTTAAATATCATCCAAGTTTAACTTTGTTTCTTTAACGTGTTCATTTCATGTGTTCATTAGAAGATAAAGACAAAGTTACACGAGCTGTTGTTTGCTGAGTTAGCTTCAGTAGCTAAGACAGCGCTCGTTTTCAAGGTCAGATCCAAGGTGAACCTAATGTTAGAAACACATCATTAGCTTCATAAGCTAAGATAGCTAAGTCAGAAGAAGTATAGCTATTCTAATTCATAACTCTTACACCGTTTGTGACGTCTAGAAAACTGTCATTACGGTAAAACCTCAGCACTGACTGAGCGTCCAATCACACGTTCACAGTCACGTCAGATTCATAAACATTATCTTTGAGAAAGATAACTTTCAACTAAATAAATCCAGACCAACATTTTCCCTGATGTCGCTCACGTCCACGGGAGACAGACGTGTGTTGTGAAATAATCCACAGGAGAATAATCGTTACACACAGACACACACACACACAGACACACACACACAGACAGACACAC
>NW_025321651.1:0-10626 GCF_019176455.1 Solea senegalensis | reverse complement strand
TACTGGGGCACTATCTATTTTGCCAGTTAGGGTGAAGTCCAAGAAAGGACAGGAAACAGTGGTCACATATGCCTTTCTGGATCCTGGGAGCTCTGCTTCATTTTGTACTGAAGGGCTCATGAAAAGGTTCAATCTTACAGGACGAAAAACAAGTATTCTCCTTCGGACAATGGGTCAGGAGAAAAGAGTTGACAGTCATGTTGTGGCAGATTTGGAGATAGCTGAGCTGGACACAAATATATTCTGTGAGTTACCTGATATGTTTACCCAGAAATGCATGCCTGTCAATAAAAGCAACATTCCCCTACAGGATGATGTTAAAAGATGGCCACACCTTGGCCACTTGAGAATAGCTGAGATCAAATCTGGAGTAGATTTGCTCATTGGTACTAATGTTCCTCAGGCTCTAGAGCCATGGGAAGTTATTTGCAGTGTTAATGGTGGCCCTTATGCTGTCAAAACCATGATTGGTTGGACTGTAAATGGTCCCCTAAGAGGAGATTACAGTAGTGATGCCTCTAATGAAATGCATGATGTCACTGTGACTAGGATCTCCAACAGATAAAGGCTGACTTCCCTGAATGTGCTCATGAAGAGCAGTCTGGTTGGTCTCGAGAAGATTATTGTTTCATGGAATCAGTCTCCAAGACAGCTAAGCTAGTTGATGGTCATTACAGCATTGACTTGCCAATAAAGAACAATAAAGTATGATTGCCTAACAACAAAAAGGTAGTAGAACAGCGTGTGTTGAGTCTTAAAAGGAGGTTCAATAAGGACAGGTCATTCCACACTGACTACACTAGCTTCATGAACAACCTCATCAGCAAAGGTTATGCTGAGAAAGTGCCAGAGAAAGATTTGGACCATTGTGATGGCAGGGTATGGTATATACCACACCACAGGCGCTACGGTGGTGAGAGGAGTGGTGAGGATTTCTGATGACGACATCAAATTCTGGAAGTGTTTTTTGGACTGACAGCACTTCTGTCCTAAAGTACATAAGAAATGAAACCTTGAGATTCAAGACATTTGTTGCAAATCGAGTGTCAGATATACTTGCTGTGTCCCATTCTTCTCAGTGGAGATATGTAAATACAAAAGTCAATCCTGCAGACTTAGCTTCGAGAGGAGCTAGTGTTGAATCATTTGTAAAGACAAATACGTGGGTGCTTGGAAAACTTTGAACATAACAATAAATCCAGTAAATGTCTTGCTAACCAACTTAAATTAAACAAAGAAAAAACAACTATCCACTCTATAAAAGAATCAGACGGTAAACTAACCCATGCACCGGAAGAAATACACAACATTTTTAGAGATTTCTTTAAAAACTTATACTCATCAAACAATAACTCATCAAGTACAGACATAAACACATTTTTAAACTCCATAGATCTACCAAAACTTAATAATGAACAGGTTAAGTCTATGGAGTCCCATATCACAATAGCTGAACTAAATGAGGCCCTACACCATATGCCAAACAGGAAAGCCCCAGGACCAGACGGATTCCCAGTGGAATTCTACAAAACGTTCTGGTCCATACTAGCGCCAACATTCTATAAAATGATAATAAAAATCAAGGAAAGTAACACTCTCCCCACACACATAAATACAGCACATATCTGTCTCCACCTCAAACCTGAGAAAGACCCGTCACTCCCATCCAGCTATCGCCCCATCTCACTCATAAATGCAGATCTTAAAATCATCTGCAAAGCCTTAGCAAGGAGACTGGAAAAAATCACCCCCTTCATAATTCACCCAGATCAGACAGGATTCATTAAGGATAGACATTCAACTAATAATACACGCAGATTAGTAAATGTAATAGACTACTGCACAATCAATAAATTTAGAGCAGCAGTGGTTTCACTAGATGCAGAAAAAGCATTTGATAGAGTAAACTGGAAATTCCTAATTGCCACAATGGAAAAATTTGGATTCGGAGAAGAACTCATCTCCTGGATCAAAATGTTATACAGTTCTCCCATTGCCTCTGTCAGAACAAATGATCAAACTTCTCCAAGCTTCACTCTCCAGAGAGGCACCAGACAAGGCTGTCCACTCTCCCCATCGCTTTTTGCCATCTTTATCGAACCACTCGCAGCGGCTATTCGCACAAACAAAAATATCAAAGGTATTCAAACAACAAAACTACATCACAAAATAAGCCTCTATGCTGATGATGTATTACTTTTCCTCCAAAACTCACAAAGCTCTCTTTCTGAGACTATTACACTTCTTAATAAATTCTCAGCCATATCAGATTACTCGATAAACTGGGCAAAATCGATCATCCTACCAATCAACCATGACTTCAAATCATCACCATCCTGTCCTCTGAAATCTGGAAACATTAGATATTTGGGTGTACATTTTTCCTCCAGGCTGTCAGATCTAGCACAATTAAACTATACCCCACTACTTAAATCAATAGAGGATGACCTCCTACGATGGAATTCCTTACCTATCACTTATGGGAAGAGTTAACACCATGAAAATGATGATCTTACCAAAAATCAATTATCTCTTCTCAATGATCCCAACTAAACCCTCACCAATCTGGTTTAAATCCTTAGACTCTGCCACCACAAAATTCCTCTGGAAAACCAAACCAGCACGCATCAGTTTAAAAACACTCCAAAAAGCAAAAGCCTATGGTGGTCTGGAACTTCCAAACTTCCACAACTACTTTCTTGCAAATAGGCTTCACTATGTTCAAAAATGGTTTCAACCCAAACCACTGGACAGTCTGTGGCTAGACATTGAACAAACACTCTTTAATGAAATTAAAATCTCCGATCTACCATTTATAAGCAAAACCATCAAACGGCATCAGTGCTTTAAAAGCATAAATATAAATACCTCCTTGTCAGCCTGGTGGGAGTTTATCAAACTCATTGGGTCCTCGCATATCCTATGTAAATATACCCCAATCTGGAATAATCCAGACATACTACGGAATAAAACAACACTAAAACTCAAATCATGGCAAGAAAAAGGTATAAGGCACCTGGAACAAATTCTTCAAGATAACAAATTCATTCCATTTCAGAACTTAGTGGAACAATATGGCATTAACAGCAACACGTCCTTTGATTATCTACAAATAAAATCTGTAATCCAGACGAGGTTTAAAACCAGTAAATTGGATCTAGAACTACCTCCAATGATCAAACAATTTCTAAACCTTATGTCTCCCAAAATGGTGTCTAAAACACATGCACTATTGACTAAAAATGATTGTATAATCTCTTTACCAACAACAAAATGGGAGGCGGACCTATCCATCAGCCTAGATGAAAATTTCTGGTTACAGATATCATCTAACACATTCAAATTGATAAAAAATCCAGACCTACAACTAATACAATACAAAATCTTACACAGAACACACTACACAGGACAAAGGATGTTCAGAATGGGGCTCTCACAATCAAATATCTGCACAAACTGCAACGAAAACACAGCAGATAGCTACATGCATGCTATATGGCTATGCACACCGGTGTATAACTTCTGGTGTAGGGTATGCGAGGACCTCTCAGCATGTCTCGAATACACCATACCACCTTCCCCCATGCTATGCATACTGAGTGATTTAAACGGAATATATATAAACATGGAAAAATCACACATATTAATCAATAGCCTAAGCATCGCCAAGAAAACTATCCTCCTGAACTGGAAAAACAAGAAAAACTTAAGTTTAAACCAAAACAGAAATTAAATTTTAGATCACATCTCTATGGAGAGAATGTCTGCTTCCATAAAGAAACAATTACCTATATTTGATTTGACCTGGACACCTCTAATTGATTATATTTCCTAGGGAGGGTTGGTGACTGTGTCTTCCCTGGTCGGTCTGTGGTGCTGCGGGCCGTGCATCTGGGATACTGGGGATGTCTGGTGGTCTGTGTGGGTTGGTGGCCCTGGGTCTACCGTCCCTCGGTGGCTGTGGGTCTGCCCTACGGGGGTCGGGGTGGATTTGTGGGGGGGCTACCACCTTGGCCTGGGGGGCCCGTGGAGGTTGGGGGGGTGGACCGTGGGCTGGGGCTGGGCTGGCGCCGCACTGCGGGTGGGGGTAGGGGCTCTGGGTCTCTGTGCGCTGGAGCCTGCGGGGCACTGGGGGGTGGAGTTGGCCCCTAGTGGGGGGGGTGATCCCCCCTGGGATCTGCCCTCCAGGGTGGCGGGGCGGTGCACGCTGCTGTGCCCCTGCTGCACTCTGGGGCGGACTTGTGCGCCCTCCGTCCCTTGGGGGGGCATGGTGGGAGGCATGCGGGGGGCCGCCTTGCTTTGGGGAACCCTTGGGGTGGGAGATGGGGTGGAGCGTGGGCCTGGTCTGGACTGTTCCTGGGCTGTGGGCGGGGCCGGGGTGTGGGTCCTGCCTCGTCGGTGCTGGTGTGCTCACCGGGGTCCTACCTTCTGGTCGGGTGTGGGGGTATCTGGTCCTCCGCCCCGGCGGCACTCATGGGGTGCCATGGCGTGTCCCTGGCCTGGACGGGTTGCTCACTTCTAGGCCAGGGGTGGGTGGGATTGGGGCATATGGCCCTGCCAGTCAGGAAGCTGGCACCCTACTTGGGGGGGCACTCTTGCCCACCGCCTACGCCCCCCCCACCGCAGATGATACATCTAAACACACACATCTAGGGCACTGGGGGGGGTGTGGCTGAGCTGATGGGGGGTCGGGGGGTGGGACCAGCACATGATGGGGCCGCTCTCCGTTGGGTGCACTCCTGAGCACCCGGTTCCTGCTCACTCCCCGGCCGTGTTGGGACTGGCGGTCTGGGTGAGGGCAGCAGTGGTGGCCATGAGGCGTCGCTGGACGTGGGGGATCGGATCCCCTGCGCTCGGTCTGGGGGGTGTCCGGGAGGCATGGTTGTGGCTCATCATGACGCACCTCCCTGAAGGTGCTGTGGTGAGCGGCAGTCTGCCTACCCGGCGGGGGTCGTCGGCAGTCGCAGATACTCCCGGATGTTGGGGGACCCCTCTCCGGGGCACCGCGGGGTTGGGCGCGACGGGTCCTTGGACCACTGGCCCTGCCTCTACCTGGGGGGTCTGGACCGGCTCGGGAGTCTGCCTCTCTTCCGTCTCTGGGGGCCCCCTTGGCTAGTGGCCCTACGTGGGCCTCCGCCTGTCCCTCCCTGGGCTGGGGGGCGTGCGGTCTGCTTCTGGGGGGCGGTGGGGGTGGCTGTGGTGGGTATCTGACCGTGCCTCCCTGGTGGGCGGTCTGGGGGGGGCTCTGCTCCCCCCGGTGGTGGGCTGGCCCTGCCCTTGGGCGCTGGCAGGCTCTGGGTGCGGGGACCCTGGGCCTCTGCGGCCTGCCTGGGTGTGGGGTGGTTCGGCCTCTGTCCATGGTCTTGTCGCCGTCGGCTCCCTCGGGTCGACCTTGGGTGGGGGGGGGCTTCCCCCCCGCATTCCTCCGACTGGCCCCTTGCGGGATGGATGCGTTGCTATCCTGGGGGTGGTGGCTGTGGGCCTCTCCTGCCCTGTACGCCTACTGGGCGCCTTAGGCGCCTGGATGATTTTCGGCCCGTCGCTGGGGACTGGCCGGACATTGGCACGGTCCCCCACCCAGATTCCAATCACACCTAATGACAACCCCTGCGCATATACACTGATATGCACGATCTCACACACACACACACATGCACACACACACTAACACGCTAAGATAAATTAAATTTAACTGATATAACTGTTGTAAGCCCGGACATACTCTCTTGATGTGGTCATTAACAATTACTATATAAACTGTATCTGAAAGTATGTTCTGTATACGCTAAATAATTTCAACTGTTTAATGTTATTAACCTGTTACTAACACACTAATGTCATCCTTATGTTGTCTATGTTCTGTCTTATCAGGTATGTTCTGTCTACTTTATATAATTTCAATTTAATGGTACTAACCCATGTATTATACTGTTGTCCACCTTGCTCTCTCTCTCTCTCCCTCTCGATCTCTTTCTCTCTTCTTTTTTCTCCCTCTCTCTCTCTCTCTCTCTCTTTCTCTCTCTCACTCCCCCTCCCTTCCTCCTCCCCGCTCACTCCCCATCCCCTTGTCAGTCCACTCCCTGTCCCCCTGTCCGGTCCGGCTGCCCGCAACACATAATCATAAAACGAATAAATAAAAATACTGCAGTTCCGAGTATCCCAGACTCGTCCTGCACATATCAAATCTGTCCGACACCAAAAGGCATGCAGTCAATCATATTAAAAAAAAAAAAAAAAAACATACACTCAATTTAGTGTAGTGTTAGCACACATTTCATTAAACTTAATTCTTACCATTGCATTAAATCTCTTAAACCAGACCTTGGCTTTGAATATGTTACATGTTACATGTCATTATGCAGACGCTTTTATCCAAAGCGACTTACAATATGATATGATATGATGATATGATACTTTCACATGCTGTTTGCTTCTTAGTTACCTTTGGATATTCAATACATGTCAAATACAAATACACAAATGGAACTGAAATATGGAAAATCCATCCATGGATTTTCTACTGCTCCATTGTCCATATGACGATTGCAGAGATGCTGTGCTAATCTCAGACATAAGGCAATAGGCACACTCTGGACAGTCAGTCCATCGCAGGATCACATATAGACAAACAACAATTCACTCTCATACTCACACATATATGGTCAATTTAGAAGGTCCAATTGACCTAATTCCCAACTCGGATTACATTTAGTTTAAATAATATTCAATTCAAATTCAGTTCAAATCCAATAGTCAATTCAAATGATTTTTTCAAATTCCAAAAACATCTTTCATCAACCGTTTCTGCTCCAAGGTTGTCCGATGGTACTACTTTAATCCAATGACCAAAATGGTTCAACACTATCACTATGTATTGCTTTATTATTTCTAATACCTACATGGTTCGTCATTAAATATCCAAACCGTCCATCTGGGAATGAGATTCTCAGTGTAGTGTTTAACTACTCTGCATACAAATTTATGTTATCGTTCCAAAACTGTTCCAAAATGTATTTCCATCATTCCCCCCTCGCACAGATTTTAACTGTGCCAATCCTAAACTAGATGAATCAACGATAAGTCACATTGAACTTAATTCCAACATGCTAATTTATCACTCCACCATCATACTTCACACACTGTTGTGCAGGGGAACAACATACATATTGCAATAGGAGTTAACACTTCAATCAATTGCTCTTTTGAGATCCAATAATCTTTTATCATTGATTTATAGTGAACTCACTACTTTCCTGAACCAATAGATGTTCACATTGGATTGTATCATAGTTTAATAATGAAAATGAAATGAAAATCATGAAACACCAACATACATCTCCAGTAGAGACAAAATATAATGGTATACTTTTTCATAACACAGTTCTTCCCAATTGATGAATGGAACTTTGGGCAGAAGCCAAATTTGGCCTTTTTGGTGGTCACTTTTCAAAAGTTCCCCCCTTATAGAAATATTATGCTCACAAATGTACTAACACCTTCACCTTGACCAGGCTGAGCTCCACAACCACGTTGCACTCAACCAGGGTCAGCTTGTGAACTTCCAGTTTCACCACATCCACAGCACACATCACTTGAAGTCATTGTTCATTGCTGTGAGTGACATTGTCAACATCACTGTTCATCACTGGAACTTGTCTTCGATCTTGCATTTATGTTCAATGTCCAAAGCTGTAACTGTGCCAGCTTTCTTGTCACAGGCTCATTTTGTATCTCCAAATCTTTTCAGCACCTCTTGGTCTATTGTAGTGGGAGATTCACATTGTACTGCTCTCCACATCATCCCTTGAGAAGCCTTGAACTTAGTCTCATCTGCCATGGGATTCAACTCCAGCCTTTCACTCTGGAGTGCAGTAGGTTCTCTACTGCTGCTGTTCCAAGACCTGGGGTCTCCAAGTGTCAAGATTGTCTCCCACTGTTTTCTCTTCATATGCTCTCATCCACTCACTAGCCCCCTCATGAATGTCTAGCAGTCAGGACATCAGCCTCCCAAGGTCAAGTGTATGGTACGACCCTGAGTACCTTTGAATTCAAATAGTATACTGACCCAGAGAAAGTCTATCTGGTGGGTGTATGTTGGGCCTGTATATTAGATCATAACCTGTCTTTTAAGAAACATATTATTACAAATTCCAATTTCTTTTCTTTTGTTGTTTTCTGTTTTCTGCTTTTTGCCTTTTCTTTTGTTGATCTGTAATGTGGATGTCCTCACTCCACACATTTGGCCATGCATTCTAATCCTGTATCTAATCCTGTATCTCCCATTTCACTGATATCTTTTGAATGCCCTTCATGAGGTCAGGATGTTTACTCCCCACACCAATACATTGTTAATCTCTCCAATATTGTTTAAATCTCCACATTTGTTACTCTAAACTTTTAAATGACATCCCTGATCTCATTCAAACTAGGCACTAGTTGAAAAGTGTTTCAATGCTACAGCAAAATACAATTCATTATGAGAAACAGCCTAAAGATCTAAATTCATCTACCAACATATTTGCATATGTCTGAAGTCTTTTAAATATGTTCAATTTAAATGTCTTTAACCAAATCTCTCTTGTATGTTTGCAGCTTACACACAGCGGCTTTAATCATCCTGTTTTCTCCTGCTCAAAGTTTTGAGTCTGTGCTGAGGAAAGGAAGAGAGAGGGCGGAGACTGAGGTCTCACAGAGGAACTGGGAGGTGACTGAATGTCAGAGAAAAAGATGATAGGGTAACATAGATAGCCCCACCTACTTCACACTCCTCCAGTCTCATTTCTATCTCAGACAGCGAGGAGAACACTGCTCCAGGCCACGCCTAAAATCACAGAACTTGTGACTTTACATTCATTTTTCACTTGCTATTTGCACCATTTTTCATTCCCTTTAAACATGAGTCACTAAACAGTGATACACTGTTCATTTATCTTTCAATTCTATTCCAATCAGCTGTAAATGACCATTGTATGTATCTTAACTTTGCAAATAAAAGTAATAAATGTCAACACCATCATAAACACCATTTCCAGATGAGCACATTTGACACATTTGTACTTTTTCATTCAAACATTGAAATTCAGATGGCAAGGTTCAGTTGTAACATAGATGAGTTTGATTGGCAACACATTCTGGACAACTTTCAGCACAAACACATACTCTTCAAAACACTCTTCACATGACACACAGAACAGACTCTTATGTTGACACAGTTTTTCTCTTCAGTCAGTCCGGTCCGTTAGTGTAGTCAGGGTAGTCAGTTCACTATACCTATATTAAATGTATGTATGTTTGTATGTTTTCAGGAGATATTTAATTTGGGCAGTGCTTGTGTTTACTTAAGGCCCACATAGACCGGAAGCTCCAATTAACGCTGCGTTTGTGTGTGTATCTGCGTCATTACCTCGTTTATGAAACCCTAAAGTTTCAGAACAAACAGTTCAGCCACTGCTGAGAAAATAGTGTTGTATTGTTTTCCTGGGCTCTGCGAAGCAGAAGAAGAACTACTCTCGTTGTAGCTGCTGAGATGCAGAGCATCCACCGTGCCAGAGGGGGAGCTGTGTATCTGAGAGCTGGCCTATCTATTACGTCACTTCCAGGTACCTGGCAAATCACAGGACAGTCCACATTCTAGGGGTGTGGTTTTGGTCTGAAATAGCGTGGCTGACGAGAGCGTCAGTGAGGAGATATTTTGATCGGCTCGTTTGCAGCGATTAGGAGGTTTTTAATCATGAAAACAAGTTAATATATGTAAGTAGACCTCCATAACTAACATATATGTGTGATCCAAGCATTCGATGTCACCTTTAAAGGGGACATATTATGCAAAATCAACTTTTTAACCATTTCAATACTTATATTTGGGACTCTGGAGGCCCTACCAGTCGCCAAAGTGTGGAAAAAGAATACTCAGTCATGTTTTCGTGGTCCCCCTTAGTGTAAGTATAGGCGATAAAACACACCATGTTGAATTCCCTGCGCTTATGATGGCAGCATGCGCATTTCACCGCGAATGTTACCGCCCCACCAGTAAGTTTACTTGGAGAGCTCCACCTTAGCTCCACCTTGTCCCTGCGAGAGTGCAGGCGAGGGAGGAAGAGCGGTATTATGTCAATGTGGAGGGACAAGTGTGCTGTTGGTGGCTGCACAGTGGAGCACAGTGTTTTACAGAGGATTTTATATATTCAATTCAATTCAATTCAATTCAATTCAATTCAATTTTATTTGTATAGCGCCAAATCATAACATACATTATCTCAAGGCACTGTACATAGACAACATCAAAGAGAGCAGAGACCCCCAACAGTTCACACAATGAGCAAGCACTAGGCATCAGTGGAGAGAAAAAACTCCCTCTTAACAGGAAGAAATCTCTGACAGAACCAGGCTCAGAGATGTGCGGTCATCTGCCTCGACCGGTTGGGGTGAAAGGAAAATGAGGGACAGAGAGGTGGGGGACAGAAAGGGGGGAGAGAAAGGACAAGAGGGAGATGAGGTAGAGACAGAAGAGAGAGAGAGAGCAGGAGCAGATACACAACAACTGTATCAAGTTTATACAGGACAGTTAGAGTCAGTGATGACATGTTTATAGAACTACAATGTCATTTATATAAGCAGCAGCAAAGA
>NW_025321650.1:0-13097 GCF_019176455.1 Solea senegalensis | reverse complement strand
CTTTATTTGGTAGGCGGGGTGTGGTCTGTGGTCTGTGTCTGGGAGATACATAGCATTTGTCTCAACAAGACATCAAGCTTTGTATGAGAATAGACTGCAGGAAGGAAGGAAGGACACTTTTCTGTCGCCCCAATCAGCTGCCTGTTGTGGGTCTAGCTCCACTCATACCGCACTGTACTATTACTCTGGTAATCCAGAGGAGGGATACTGAAAAGGGGAAGGGTTGGCGCTGGTTATTTGGGGACTATTATTAATGGAAACGCAAGAAACTATGTACCGTACCTTTCCACTTGGTGGAACCTTGGTGTTTTATTTGATGGTAATTTGAATTTTAAAAAAGCAAATACACAATGTTGTAAAGATCGGTTTCTGTCAGGTATTCGTCTGCCGGGCCAAAGTGAAGTCCTTTTTTAACTTGTCACAACCTCCAGGTGGCCATATACGCCTTTATTAAACTTAAGGCTTGACTGTTGCAGTGCACTTTATGTTGGCGTCCCCTAACTGCCTCGCCCCAGTCTATTTAACTGACAATTTAACTGTTTGTGAGCACGGCAAGGCTTTACAGTCGTCCAACTTGCATGATATAAACACTGGGGTGACCCAGGCCATGCAGGCTCAGGAATAACCTCTCACACCCATGTTATCACTGACCTGGGGCCTCTTCAAATATAAACTCAAAACCTATTTATTCAGAATGGCTTTTAATACCCCACCGTGTGGTGACACATTTTTATTCTTTTGTATTTTTATGCTCTGGTCTTTGTTTCTGTACTGTCTGTCTGTATTGTTGATATTTTGTGTAGCACTTCGGTCACCTGTGGGTTGTTCTAAAGTAAATTACATTACGTATTTATATACTACATCGTTTAGGGTCGTTTTGGGGGGATTTCATGTGTCTCTTGACACAAAACAATGTTTACAGAGAGGTTTTAAAGACATAGGGATAGCTCTGTTTCTGCATGAAACCTGTTTTTCCTTGCTTCAAGCTGCACTTGAACTATCACTTTAAACTTTATCTTTTCTGCGGGGATTTGCATCAGTACATGTTTGTCTTTAAACTTTGCCATCGCTTCCATCCACACAGAGGTAGTGTGTTTTTCATCTGGACCGTCCACAACAGTAAAAGGTTTGGCTTCATGCGGTGAATGAAGTCCCTGGCAGACGTCCAGTAGATGTAGGGGGAGATTGAGTAAGTTGTTGTCTCCCTGAGGAAGCATCGCCACGAGACCCAAGAGTGCCCGGTCATTACTCTGCTCCAGTTATGTATGTCAAGACTGTATAAGGTTTCACACGAACACGCAGGGAACAAGCCTGGGAGAACATTCGACGGCGGGGAGTCAGGAAGTGGACAATAATTCAAAACAGAGCTGCAACAAAAGAGGCCCTTTGAATGTATTGACTTTTAAACTGTATCTTTTATCCACACAGCATATTTGGAATATGCTGAACATCTGACCAGAGAGCTTAGATGGTTTTGACAAGTTTTTATGGATGTTTTAATACTTTTTGTCTCCACTACTTAAATCCATCGTAAGTGATGTGTTTACAGGCTGACCACAACTGTGTTCAATACTGAACAATACAAGTACAAATGTTTTTTAAAGGCTCTTCTCAAGCCCACAAAGGGTGAGAAACTGACACCCACCAGACAGAGCTTTTACATTACATGTCATTTAGCAGACGCTTTTATAAGTGACTTACAATAAGTGCATTTAAACATTTGGGTACAAATAAGAGCTAGAAGTAAGTAAGACCTTCAAGTAAACCAAACTATGAAGTGCTAGTCATAAGTGCAATGTATACGTTCTTTTTTTTTTTTTGTCGTCGTCATCTTAGTCGAGGTAGAGTCAGAAGAAATGTGTTTTTAGTCGGCAGCTTAAGATGTGGAGCAGGGGTGTCAAACGTATGGCCCGGGGGCCAGAGCCGGCACACCAGAGGGTCCAATCCGGCCCACAGGATGAATTTGTTAAAATTTCACACTACGATTACAATCTAAATCTCTTCCAGATACCTGTGACTAAATGTTTGTGCCTTTTTAGATCCAGTGTGATGTGTAAATAGTACATTTAGGCAAGATATTGTTGAAATTGCACTTATATTTCTCAAGAAATTTCATGTTTTGTAAAAATATCCTTCATTAAATGTAAAACAAAGGAGAAAAAAAGCAAGGAGTTCTTGTTGTTCATTATGCTATTATTTTACTATTTTTACCGGTCCAGCCCACTTGAGATCAAATTGTGCTGTATGTGACCCCTGAACAAAAATGAGTGTGACACCCCTGATGTGGAGGCTTTCCGCTGTCCGGATGTCGATGGGGAGCTCGTTCCATTATTTGGGAGTGAGGACAGTGAACAGTCTCGAGTTCTGCGAATGCCTTCTCGAGACTTGGGTGGAGTGACACTGAAAGTGATGGTTCAGGGTTTTTGAAATACTGCTGCATAGTTCTAGTGCATCGTCGGTGCAGATTAAGCCAAAAACAAGGGGCTCACTGAGTAAAATCAATGCCCACGTATGTTGACAGAGCCTAAAACATGTATTCCCTGCTTTATCTTGCTATTAAACAGCATTTTCTGGCAGGAAACTGATGTTAGTTAACCTTTCTCTCTCTCTCACACTCAAGTCACAAAATTATACATTTTAACTTACTGACGGGGGCAGCAGTGGGTCAACGACGTCTGTGTGCCATGATGTAATTTTCTCCATGGGGTCTGGTGCAGGGAAAAATTCACTTTTTTTTTGATTTTGTGTGATAAAGTGGAAAACATATCATTAACTTTTGATGACATAGATTTTAATAAGGTCAACGTTTTTGTTCATCTCTTTTTCATGTGTCTCTGCTGGACGGCGTGAGCAAACATTGACGTCTCAAGCTGGTTCTCAGCACGGTGAGGCGGGGGTTGGGGGGCAACCACAGTGTTGTCAGCATTATGTGTCAATACCTTATACAAACACACTTCAAAAAACCTGAATTAGCCCTTTGAGGGGTATTATCCCACTGTCAACAGCCGTGCTGTTCCCAGAGCTGAGTCTTGTCCAACAAAAGTGCTTTCAACTGTTCTTACACCGACTCTTTCACGCCATTTACATCCACTTTAATGCGGTGATATGTGAATATTTGATGCCTCGCTCTCAATATCTTGAATTGCATTCCAACCCGAGACACATCTACACTAAGGCTAACCATTCACATATACATAAAAACCTGATTGCCGGGCTTGTTGCAGGTTGCATAACTGTGGAAGCAGTTGGATCCACTTCAGTGAGCAGTCAGTAAAGCATGAGCAGCTCGACAGCAGCAGCATCATGTGCTCTGTTACACTGATCTGTGCTGTACAGCGTTCACTGTCCTTAGCAGGAAGCTTTCTCTCCGCTCAGAGGCCTATTTCTCTGCCACAGTCTGCAGACACACCGCAGGTCTTCACTGACTTTTCACTGTGATCCAATTTGGCACCGCTGCTCAAACGACTCATGCATGTGCAGGCTTCATTAACAGAGAGGGAGACAAAAATGATTTTAGCCACCTCACAAAAGGCATTAAATATAGGTTTATCACTTGTTTCTGATGTTAGATAGTGATTGCCTGCCTGGAAACTGAAGTCTGTGTCACATTGTAAACCACTTACTCTTTTGTACCAAAGTCCATAGAGAAAATCAACGATTTTACGTCATAGCACACGGGAGCTGTTGATCCACTGCTGCCTAAGTGATGTTTAAATGTGTTATTTTGTGACTTCTGTTTTTGAAATCCATTGTTCAGACACCTTAGTGACACAAACTAACCAGACGTGGCAGCAGTAGACCAGAACCTCCTGTGTCCCCATAAGCTAAAAATGCTGATTTACTCTATGGACTTTGGTGTGGGAGATTGAGCGGCTTACAAACTTGTGAGCAATTATGTGTGTATAGTTTAAAGTGTTAGTTCTGAAGTATAATTGTCTGATGTTCTGATAGATAGTTAGTTTACACCCCTAACCGACCAGTGACGGAGACGTTTGCTCTTACTGTAAACCAGCTGGGACACAAGAAATCACCAACAAAAAGCCACAAAAAATAAATTATATGCTTGCTTAGGTCTGTGATATCTTTATAATATGTTTTTTGTCAATTTATCTTGTCACTAGACAGCTTTTTCCAGCTGGAAACCAAAATATGTACTGTATGTCCTACACCAAAATCCATTGAGAAAATCAGTGATTTTAGCCCATAGGGACACAGGAGCTTCTGCTCTTCTGCTTCCTCATTTTTCAAGTTAGTGTCACCGATGTAAACCTGAATGAAGGATTTTAGACACTGAAGTCAAGTGAAATAACACACTTGAATTCACTCATGGAGACAGTGGTGGATTAACAACTGCTGCATGCTGTGATGTAAAATCGCTGATTTTCTCATTGGAATTTGGTGTGGGGAGAGAAAAAACACAAACGTCAGTTTCCCCGTCAAAGAAGGCTGACAAAGATAACAGAGATATCATGTGTGCCTTCTGCTACCCTTCCATTCAAAAAACTCTTTAAAAGAAAGAGACATGTATTAACAAGATGTGTGTGAATCTGCATTATCACTGTCATTTGTAATGACTGGATTTTCTTCTAGGGACAGCGATTCTCATTATCAGTTTTGTAAACCTCTGAGAAAAACAAGCCCCTGTGCAGACTGGAGCATGTGTCTTCAGTCTCAGTGGCTCACTAACCCAGATACATGTTTCGCCCCATGGTGTGAAGCTTAATTTGAAAGAGAAAATCCACACCATAATGCCATTTATCTTTTTCAGGAAATGAAAAACATGAGAACAAACGCCGCGTGTGCCACATGCCGTTTTCCCTGTCGGACTCGTTTCATGTCATTTCAGTCGTGAATTTGTCACTTTCACCCAAATTACTATCGTATTTCAGCGAATTTGTCGAATTTCTCTTGTTATCAGTCAGTGAGAAAACATTGTGTTGAAATAATCTGCAACTGTAGATGGAAATATTCTTGACCTGAGGTGCAGGCCATGTCCTGTAGGACTGAGCCTGAACCTTGACCTCTCTTGTATTTCTAGTGTTTTCATTTTTTAGAGAGGAATTTAACTGAAAAAAGAAAAAAAAGAATCACACATTAATAACACGTTTTTGCTCTCAATTTTTGTCAGTTTTTAATTACAAAACTAGTTTGTAACATATAATACAGAGTATATCTCCAAAGTCTCCAGTAGATTATACTACATCATCTATTTGAAAAAAAACCTTTTGGCAATTAATATTTATTAATAATTCAGAAAATTGGTTGTCATGGTCATCAGAATACAAGGTAGAAATCACTGCACACTTCACTGGTGTCCTGTAGAATATACTCTTTTTAGGAAAAGAAAACCACACTTTTTCACAATTTCTTATCCTTATACATGCTTTCTATTAAGAATATGAGTTAAAATCATCACTATAATACAATGCAGTGTCTATGAAATGACTATAGACTTTATTGATCTCCTGTAGATTATACCACAACACTTTTTAAGACAAAAAAACACTTTTTTTATCATTTCTGGGATTTTTTTATTTAGAATATGAGTTAAAAAAACAACAACAAAAAAACACCTTTTCTGTGCCTTAATTTGGTTTTGAGTGTTGTCTCCATGAGCTAAAATGTTGATTTTCTTATTATGGATTTTGGTTTTGAGGAGAATGAGTGGTCTTAAAACTTATGGTGGGGTTTATATATAGTTTATGTTTTTATGTTTTGTTTGTTTTTTTTGTTTTCAACATGTGCATCAATTCTTTATTTTCCCAATGTGCTAAAGACTTGACTAACATGCTTAGTTACTGTTGTGTCAGCTTTAATTAATCCATGAAAACATCATGCCGTATAATGTCAGTGATCATATGAATACTGATACATATTACCTTCATATTTATGTAGGTTATTCACTCATATTTTAAAATTGTCCTACCTTTACAGGTTTGGAAAATATGCAGCTCCTGCCTGAACTTTAAAAAATGTTTTGTATAAAAGTTAATAACAGTTCATTCCAGGCAGAACATGGAGTATAACCTTTACTGTGAGACAGGTGTGTGTGTGTGTGTGTGTGTTTGCTTGCTCTCCTGCCGGCTTACACTTGTATTGATCGCCATAAACGTGCTCATGAACTATATACTTCTCACACGTCTCGCCTCTGAGGCTCACACAGCGCCGCTGGGACCAGGACTGGAGATTATGGTATGTGGTTTTACCACCATAACCTCCTCCTCCTCTACCTTCAAACCCCCCCATCACTTATGAAATGGCTGTACCTGCTCTTATATATGTTATCTTGTGTGTAAGAGTGCTTCATTTTAAAAACAATGTATTCACATCTGTATAACCTCTGCATTGTGCTGGACTGAAATTTTGTATTTTAAGACAACCTGTCCTCCAACTGAAACGTACATATGGGTAGTTTTTTCAACCCCTAAAAACGTACATATAGATCTTTTTCTGAAAACGTGACTGTGGGTCATGTTTTTCAAACCCCTGAATGCGACGTAAAGGTATGTTTTTACTAGTATTTTCTAACTCGAATATGCACAGATGTTACTGAGGATAGGGTTATGGCAAAAAAGTGATGCCACCTTTGGTTAGTTTGTATCACTGAGGTGAACCTGAACTGTGGATTTCAAATACCCTACTCATAAAATTACACTTTGAAATCTTACTCAAGGAGGCAACAGTGGATCAGCAACTCCTGTGTGCTGTGATGTAAAATCTCTAATTTTCTCTATGGACTTTGGTATGTGGCATAATAAGCAGTTTGCAAAGTGACACAAACTTCAGTTTCCAGTCATAAAATTACATCAAAGGGTGAAAAAAACCCTTAGGCTGGTTGACAGCGCCACATAGGGGTCATACACAGCAGAACCTCTGTGTCAAGGAAAGTGAAAAATGTTTTGATTGCTTTATAGAAAATAAATTACTTAAAATTTCTTAAATTGCTTTTAAGAAAAACTAATTTGTAAAAATACAGCATCAAAAATTTTTTGAAACAAAAATAGTTTTCCGTTTCTCCTTTCTCCTTAAAATATTTAAAAAATGCCCTAAAAGAGTATTTTTTCCACCTTTTTTCCCTAAAAATTTTATTCTTTTTTGCCCAAAAAGAAAATAATTTTTTTTTAAAAGGGTAAATAAAAAAAACATCTCAAAACTTTTTTTTAGATGTTTTTCTAATTTATTTTTTTCTTTTCTCGACGTTATGACATTCACTTCTTTGTTTTCTTTTCTCTCTTTTTTGGAAAAAAGTTGTAAAAATGTTTTTTTTTTTTTTTTTTTTTTTTTGGGGGTGTCCCAAAAAGTTAGAAATATTTTTTAGTATGATATTACTTCAAGAAAAAAAAGAAAAAAAACAAAACTCCTAACAATTACAAACAAGTTACTTTTGTATGCAATAAAAGAAATAACATTTAATAAATAAATAAATAAATAAGTATATATATATTTTTTTCAATTTCTTTCCCCAAAAGGAGAAATAAGAAATGAATGCTCCTAAATCCCAAATATCCTTTGCCCTGTTCTGTTCTGCCCTTTATTTATCCCCGAAAACTCCCACAAACACTCAAGTGGAAACTACATTCGTGAACGTGTCTGGAACAATAAAGCAAATAAATAACCACATTCTTCTCTTTTTTTGATGGGATTACATCGTGAAGAACCAGTTGAGAGAAACCCACTGCATATTATTTACTATAGAAGTCGTTTAATGGGATTAGCTTTATTGTGGTCAGATGTGGAGAATTTTCCGGCTCCGCTCTTTGGGCGATCCGAGGAGTTTGAATATTAACAAATGTGTGTCTTCTGCTTTTAGGCTGATTTGAACAGATTATCTGCCCAAATTATCCTGTAGTGTGAGGGATTAACAGATGTGATTTTTAAGTCTTTTTAACTTATCTACAGTTCGGCATTATTAGCTTTGATTCTTGTGTCGGACGTCACGCACATGACTGGTCCAGTGATGACACTCTATGACCAATCAGTCTTAACCTTAAACCTATGGTAATTGGAGCTTTTGGGGATGTTCTAGCTGTAGTCCTTGTAGTTCCTTCAACTAGAATGGTCTCTAAAGTCTGATTTTAGTAATTAGTATACACACTTCATGTATGGCTTAATGTGAAATTGCCAATTTTCTCAATGGACTTTGGTGCAGCGGGAGGTCAGTTTTACAAAATGACATAAACTTCCATTTCCAGTGAGGAAGGTATATTAGGTATTATAGACTTAACAGGGTGTTGATTTTATTAGGTGAGCCCTTTGTTAAGCATCTTATATCTGTGTTTCCTTGTGTCTCTAAGCCAAAATGACCTAGAATCCATCTGATAAAACATTTAATTCAGTTTATTCTTTTGACACATCCTTATAACTTTACTTTATTGAACATACATTAACCCTTCTACACTATAGAGTCCTAAATATTGCCAGAAAAATTTGCAGGAAAAAAACCCTACTTAAAATAAGTGAAAGTATCATGTTCTTTTAGGCTTGACTTGAACAGGTGAACACTTAAACTGCCTCTAAGCCTCGAGAGAAGAACAAGTCATGCCATGAAAGCATTCTCCCACCTCTCTTTTACTCTGAGCAGGTGAAAAAAATAATCCTCATATCCAGGCTATTAGTCACAGAGGATTAGACCCTGGCAGAGATGAGCGGAGGCAGATTAACAGCTTACAATGTTATAATGGAATCCTTAAGGAAAAATAAGAGTCCTCTTATTTCCTCTATGAAACTACTGTACATACATGACAATGATAAAGTGTCTGATCATGTCTTTTCTTGTGTTTTATTGTTGTGTTTTTAGTCCTTCACAGCTTCACTTTGAGCCAACTCTCTCACAGTTCCTGCTCCTGCAGCAGCTGTTAAAGAATGTGATTTTTTTTAATATCGCCTTTTATTGCTTTGTACTGTTGACACTCTTCCCTTAATTTTCTGCTTCTCTCCATTTCCTCTCTCCAGCAGTTTTGATTGAGTTATCGCGACTGACGGAAATCTGTGACTGGTTTTGATGGAAGTTGATAACATCAGGGTCTAATGCTGCACTACTTCTGATGTTTCAGGAAACCTTTTTGTTATTTCATGACGGAAAAGTGGTTTATTTGAAGTGTGACACGCATGTGATTTTTTGGATTTTTCTTCAGCACAGTTTGAAAGAGCTTTGGAATCACATTTTCTCACACAAGCAACTCAATTTTGTCAAGTAAATTTAGTCAAATCAGTGTTTCTCTTTCATAAAATCAGTTATGTTCACTTTTATCCTGTTTATTTGCTTGTTTGCAGCGTAGTACTAGAATAGGCTTATGTTTGTTAGTGTAATTGTCAAACAGTGGCGGTTATGTTAGTTTAGTTGGTGTGGGTAGTTAGGTTTTTCGGTTTTGTTACGTCACTTCCTGTTTTATTTTGGTGATGGGTTTCCACTGTCTGTGTTCACTGTCTATGTCTTCACCACAGCCTGCTGATTAGTAACCACTTCCACCTGGTGATAATTAACCCTGCACCTTTAAAAGTTTCACTCCCCCCTTGTCAGTGCATCACAGATGAGTATTCAGAGAAGACCATGTTATAGATTCTAGTGTTTGTATCGCATAGTTTCCCTGTTCATGGTATTATCAAAGCAAGGCTGTCGTTTTGATTTCAGTTTTTTTCAGCAAGTCTGTAGTTTTATTTTCTAGTTTTCACAGCTTGGCTGTGGATTTCTGTGTTTTTGAGGAGTTTTTTGAGCCTGTTTGCTCCCTCCCTGAGTTTTGTTTTTACCTCTGGTCAACTTTTCATTTTTGCTTATCCAAGCAAATAAACCTTTTTGAAACCTGCTTATTTTTTTGTGCATTTGAGTCCAAGATCTTGACTCCCGCCTTGACAGTGATGTTTCCTTTTTTTCTTTTTGAAGAGAAGAAGACATTTTGTATGGAAGCCCATTTCCATACAAAATTAACCTTGATAATAAAAATATCCTCAAAGCAAGTCATACTTACATACTTACTGACTTATTATGAGACAAAAAGTCAAATTATGAGACAAAGTCACAATTATGAGATTAAAAAAATCAAAATTATGAGATAATGCTGATTGCAGCTTTTAGTTTTATTGATTTTTTTGATTTATTGATGTATGTATATAGTTAGTTAGTTCATCAGTTCATCCTGTGGTCAAACGTCACCTGTTTCCTGTCACCTGACGTTTTCACATCAGAAAAGTATAACAACTGCTCACTCTGCTGGTGACATTAGGTATTACGGTGTGAGGGAAGTGTACCTATGATGTACCTAATCTAGAGTCGGTCGTGGCGCACCCCCGGCGGAGGGAATTTCATGTCAAATTTATGTGTGACACTGTTGTATGATAAAGTCGGCATCAATTCATGATAAAAACTGTTGAAAAGTTGAAATATGGAGATTAAAGGTTTCTGCCCAACAGTGATTGATGAATATTGAATATTTATTGACCTAAATGGATTCGTTAAAAGACTATATTTCTTTAAAAATAAATAAAATAAAACTGACTAAAACTTTTTTGAGTTTCCGTCGACTAAAATTGGACTAAAACTATCACATATAGAAATGACTGAAACATGACAAAAACTAATAAGCGTGTTAGTCCAAAAGACTACCACTAAGACTAAATCTAGAATGGCTTCCAAAAACAACACTGCACAGTACACCATCCAGAGAAACATCCAGACAAGTGGAGAAAACTGCTGAACAGTCCAGACCAGGAGCTGTGTGTTGAATATCAGAAAAGGGAAGAGAGGTGATGCTTGTCCATGAAAATAAACCTCTTTTCCACTACAGCACAGTTCCACTTCCTGCAAATTTGATTGGTCTTTGTATATCTGACTAATTATTAAACTATTCAATGTAATCAACACATTTAATTAAGATTTTCTGCAAAATGCAATAGCTTACAACATTCATCTTATTTGCTCTGTTTACATAGCAATGATGACACCTATCAGTGATTTACTACTGCCTTAAAAATTACACTCGCAATGGATAAGATAAGGGTAATTTAATAGCATGTCACAACCGAACAAGGACTTGAACCCAATAGCACGACTCAGAGACAACTTCCAAAAATACTCTAATTTATTGGACAAAGTAACAAATAAAAATCACTCTCAAAGGGAGGAAAAGTATCAACAGAAAATCACTCTATCGAGGAATCACTAGATAAGCAAAAGGCCAAACTAACAAATTATAATCACTCACTGGGAGGAGACAAAAGGTCTAGGCAAGGTGCCAAATCAAAATCACTCTTCACGAGGAAAAAACTCTGATGGCTCAAAAAGGGACAAAACAAAGTAGCAACTAAGAAAAGCAAAAACCTTACAAACAATTGACGTGGCATGGATTGGCGTGGGTTCTCTGGCATGACAGACAAGACGAACTGACGCAGGGCAGAGGGAAGCACAGGCTATATGTACTCAAAGTAAATGGGGAACAGGTGGAAACAATCAGGGCGGGGAAGATAATCAGACTGGCGGGAAAACTACAGGGGAAGGGCAAGTTATCTGAAACGAGAGGAAAGAGAGATGTCAAAATAAAACAGGAAGTCACAAAACAAATAGAAGGCAAAACTAAACATAACTTAACACAACTTTCTGGATATGACATAGCATTTAATAGGGTTAGGTAGAGTAAGCAGAGCCTGTCTCCCACGTAATCCTTCCCCCGAACAGCGTCCCGCCCCCCCTCCCAAGACCGAGGAACAGCAACATTCCAATACCTCACACTTTTTGTGTGGGCAGCATATGGGTCCCTTTGTCTCCTCCCATAACGCACCTCCGTCCACAACCCATCCTGCGGACGGACCATCATGAGTCCTGATCTAAGGTTTTTTCTTACAGGCAGCTTTGTATCATATATAATAGTATTTTAGTGTGTGTGTGTGTGTATGTACGTATGTATCTACGTGCCGTTAACCCGCAACGTTTTGACCCAAAGAGGTCTTCTTCAGGCGGTCGCTTTGGCACATTTTTTTTTAAAATAGGGTCACTACTATCGAGGGACAGTTTTTTCCTTCTCTCAAGCCGTGATAGGAGTGAGCTCCAGAAGGCCGAGCTCTCCTCTTATACCCCAGGAGCCTAGGACACCCCCCCAAGTGGGATTGCCCCAGACACCAAGGAGCCAAATGTTGCAAGCCAGCTGTCCTCCTATGTTTTCAGGTTTGTTACCTACTTTTTATTGCAAACATGAGTGTAGTGTTTTAAAAACCTCTTAATCCTGTGTACTTTTAATAAAATAATCCTCTCCCCATAAAAGACAGGGTCAGAGACAGATAGGAGACAGATAGGGTGGAAAACAAGCATTTGGACCCCACTGTCCACAAGGGGTAGAGGAGTCAATGCACACACCATCCAGGACATCCCCGGCAGGGTCCGCCCGGGTTAGGGTAAGGGTAAGGGTTAGGGTAAGGGTTAGGGTAAGGGGTTAGGGTAAGGGTAAGGGTAAGGGTTAGGGTAAGGGTTAGGGTTAGGGTTAGGGTAGGGTTAGGGTAAGGGTTAGGGTTAGGTATAGGGATGAAAACCACCATTTTGCGGTCATTCCGCGAATAACTTTTGAACGAAGTGTCGGATCGACTCCAAACCAACGTCCGCCCCCCCATTTAGGCACCCTCCGGAGCCCCTGGTGAAACCCCCGTGATTGTAGGACAAAAGGAAGCCGAGATATGGAAAAATGACCGAAAATTCTTCGGTCATTTTGGACTTATCTCGAGTTAGGAAGGTGCTAGAAAGCCGAGGTAGGTGTCCAAGGATGCGTCTTGAGGAGCCGCACTTAGCCAGCCTAAAACACCCCATGACCAAACGTGTAGTTTTTGAGTTATTTCCCAAAAACCGTCAAAATCTGACTTTTTCGGATTGACTTGAATTTTTGCCGTACCCCCTAATGTGGCCACGGGCTTTCCAATGCACTAGGAGTGGAGTCTCCCAAACGTTGGCGGGCGGAGTTATGGCCGATTGAAAATCGCCATTCAATGCGAAAATTTCACCAAGTGCCAGGTCCAACATGTACCTGACAAAAACCACTCAGGAGCATGTTTCAGGCCATTTGGAGGCTAGGGTAAGGGTTAGGGGTAAGGGTTAGGGTTAGGGTAAGGGTTAGGGTAAG